>NC_142795.1:64646135-64873347 GCF_049724085.1 Artemia sp. Qi Xiang Cuo | reverse complement strand
ATCAGGTAACAAGTCTCAAGTATCCAGTACCTTATAAACACAAAAAAACCCAGGTGTTTACATAACAAAACTAAGTTAAGATATCTTTACTACCAGTGAGAATGGTAATCAATCATTTAGATGTTGTAAATTATTAATGAAGTTATAAATACTTACTCATGTATAACTTTTTTTATTAATTTCCTATCAGTCATTAGCTAGAATATGTCGAAGGAATTTAAAGACAATCTTTAAAAAAAAAAATTTTTTTTAGCAGTATTATAGTAATATAAAGAATTACAAATTTTTTTTGAAGTATTTGAATTATATATTGTATACGTAAAAAAAAAAGAAGAAAAAAACCTGGGTTAACTTAGCTATCCTAGTACGGTAGAAAAAAATTATCAAAATTAAAATAATAAAATTAATATAAAATGAATTTTAAACGCTTAAGATCAATTAGACTTATAATAACATAAAATAAGTTAAAATTGTATAAAACAAATAGTAGACAAATTTCAAAAAAAAAATTTTTTTAAAAACCCGAAGGCAAGCAAATACTAATAACGGGACGTTATTCAAAAACGGGATGGGTGATATGTACCAAGTACAATGTTTTACTTTAAAATATGAAAAGTTTACTTCATTCTAAATACGCTTCCGATGCAAATCAAACCCCTTTAATTAAGCTTGGAAATCTGCCTTAAACTCCCATTTATTTATCAGCCAAATATCCCTTTAAAAAGTTCAAAGCAAAAGGTGATTAATTTCAAATACCAAGAACTTCATGAATACTCTGTATAGATCCGCATTCTTTGTTCTACAAAACAAAGAAACCGCGAACATTTCCAAGCTCTTTTGGCAGATCTGAAAAGCAGAAAAATTCGCGTTTTTTGCAGGTACGATACTAATGAGATGGATTTGAATTTCACATGAGTGCTTTGAAATACATAGTGGGACATTGTTTGAAACTTAATTTAGAAATTTATAAGTACTCTCAGGAATGTGTATGTTTAATGATCAGAATATCGCGGAAAAAACCTATTGGGTAATTTTGGCCGCATAATGTTTGATTTTGTCAGCATAAGAGTAAAGAGACGGGCCCTCCGTGTGGAGATGAACCAATCAGAAAATAGTGTTTATTGCTCAGAAGCAAAACTCATGTTATATAGTTGTGAAGAAGTATTTTTCGAGGCATTATTACTGCATTACGGTATCATTATATTATCGTCATTCCTGTAAGAAACATTGCTGTATTTGCCTTTGCCTACTGAAGTTTGAAGCCGTATGTTTAATCATGTAAGTCTAATAAACCCATTACTTTTCTATTTTTACAGTCTTATTTTATATGTTCGTATCTAGATTTCAAGAGTGGCCCTCTAGTTCGTATATTATCCATTGTTAACGCTCCCAAGGTATCTGACAATTTCATGAAGGATATTTATATGCCTGGACCGACGACGCTCGGGCAATGTTGGTCTCTTCCCAAGGAACCCTAAGTTAATTGACAAGCTTATCACCAAAACCCCCCCCATAACACTATAAGAGGTGGAATATTTCAGTAGTGTTCTCGTGGTTTACCTTGTCACTATTACATTCTGAAGATGTTTCAAAGTTCATTTTGGATTTTTTTTTATTGAAATTTAAGAGTTGAATTATTTCAGTAGTGTTTCTCCTGCTTTACCTACTGTTACATTCTGAAGGTGTGTCAAATTTCATTTTGGATTTTTTTTTCGTTGAAATATAAGGGTTGGAATATTTCAGTAGTGTTTTGTCGTGGTTTACCTTGTCACTGTTACATTCTCATGATCTTTCAAAGTTCATTTTGAATTTTTTCGTTGAAATGTAAGAGTTGGAATCTTTAAGTAGTGTTTTGTCGTGGTTTACATTGTCACTGTTACATTCTCTTAATGTTTCAAAGTTCATTTTGGATTTTTTTTTTTCGTTGAAGTGTAGGAGTTGGAATATTTCAGCTGTGTTTTGTCGTGATTTACCATATCACTATTACATTCTCTTTATGTTTCAAAGTTCATTTTAGATTTTTTTTTGTCATTGAAATGTAAGAGTTAGAATATTTCAGTTGAAATGTAAGGGTTAGAATATTTCAGTAGTGTTTTGTCGTGGTTTACCTTGTCACTGTTACATTCTCATGATCTTTCAAAGTTCATTTTGGATTTTGTTGTTGATATGTAAGAGTTGGAATATTTAAGTAGTGTTTTGTCGTGGTTTACATTGTCACTGTTACATTCTCTTAATGCTTCAATGTTCATTTTGGATTTTTTTGTTGAACTGTAAGAGTTGGAATATTTCAGTAGTGTTTTGTTGTGGTTTACCTTGTCACTGCTACATTCTCATGATGTTTAAAAGTTCGTTTTTAATTTTTTTTTTTGTTATGTAAGTGTTGGAGTATTTCAGTAGTATTTTGTCGTGGTTTACCTTGTCATTTTTACATTCTCATGATGGTTCAAAGTTCATTTTGGATTTTTTTTTCAGTGAACTGTAAGAGTTGGAATATTTCAGTAGTGTTTTCTCGTGGTTTACCTTGTCACTGTTACATTCTGAAGATGTTTCAAAGTTCATTTTGGATTTTTTTATCGTTGAAATGTAAGAGTTGGATTATTTCAGTAGTGTTTCTCGTGCTTTACCTTTTTGTTTCTCGTGCTTTTCTTGTGCTTTATCATGTCACTATTACATTCTTTTGTTGTTTCAAAGTTCATTATGGATTTTTTTTTCGTTGTAATGTAAGAGTTGGAATATTTCAGTAGTGTTTTGTCGTGGTTTACCTTCTCACTATTAAATTCTATTGATGTTTCAAAGTTTATTTTAGATTTTAGTCGTTGAAATGTAAGAGTTAGAATATTTCAGTAGTGTTTTGACGGGGTTTACCTATACACTGTTACATTCTTTCGAAGTTTCAAAGTTCATTTAAGATTTGTTTTTCCTTGATATTTAAGAGTTGGAATATTTATATAATGTTTTGTCCTGGTTTACATTGTCACTGTTACATTTTCTTGATGTTTCAAAGTTCATTTTGGATTTTTTTTCGGTGAAATGCAAGAGTTGGAATATTTCAGTAGTGTTTTGTCGCAGTTTAACTTCTCACTATTACATTCTTAAGATGTTTCAAGTTCATATAATATATTTTATTATTTTTTTTGGAAGTAGAAACGTTTTTAATTTCCTTTTATTCTGGTATCTGAAGCATCTTTAAAATAGATACAGTTAAGTAATATTTAAGATGAGTCTTCAAATTTATTTTAATCTATAATACTTAACATAATTCTTCACGTATATTTTAATTTATTTATTTTTCTACAAATAGAGTTGTTTTTAATCTCCGTTTTATTCTCATATCTAAAGCATCTTTAGAAAAAATACAGTTAAGTAATATTTAAGATAATTCTTCATATATATTTTCATGTATTAATCTTTGTAACAACTAGTCGTTTTTTTTAATTTATTTTATTAGGGTATCTAAAGCATCTTTAGAATATATACATGTAAGTATTATGTAAGATTATTCTTCGCATACATTATATTTATTTATTTTTTGTTACAAATAGATTGGTTTTAAATTTTTTTATTCTAGTATCTGAAGCATCATTCAAATATATACAGTTAAATAAAATTTGAAATAATTCTTCATATATATATTTCAATGTATTTATTTAAGTTACAAGTAGTGGTTTTTTATTTATTTTATTATGTTATATGAAGCATCTTTAGAATAGATTAATTGACCTTAAATGAACCTTTCTCTTCCTGCTTGTCCCTCACACTATTGCCGTGTATCTGTCTGACTGTGCTTCCATCTATAGCTATACGTGTGAAGATATCATCACTAGTCTCTCGATTCTGTTTTTATATTTTCTAACATGTCTGACTTTTTAATAAACAATCTAAAGGTATGACTTTCTAACGTATCCTAAAATAATGGTAATATAAAAAAGTAATGCATAAAATATTTTTATTGAAATAACAGCATGTAGAATATTAACATATAAATATGTTACAACATTATTATACATAATTATAATCTTAGAACAACTTTGGACGTTCTGAATCTGTTCCATAAAATAATTCAATATGTTCTCTCTTGATACTGTAGCCACTCTCTTCTCTTACTCCGTAACCAGTAGAATAGTAATAATTCAAATTTGAGTCATATACAATTTTTAGTGGGATGTCAACTTTGGGTACAAAATACATTTCATCTTTAGCATTATTCGGTTCATCGGGATATATGATCAATAGTAATAATAATGTTCACTTGCTGATTATTTATCTATCAAATTATCTTTATTTTCATTAGTGATATTGTAAACTAATGTTCTTTTTATTTTGCTGTCGACTTCACTGTCTATTCTCACATTGTACTTACAAAGGTAATAGTTCTGGCACGTAGACAAGATATGATTTGTTACATTAATGCAAGAGTTGGTTTTTCTTTTCCCCTTTCCTTTCATTTGAATAGTAATACCAGAACGATGGAAATAGGATCTATCAAAAGGTAGCGTTTGACCAGAACCATTAGCAAGAAGATGCCCATCTTCATCAACTATTAATTTTAAGTAGGCATTCTCCTTTAGCACTATCATCTCTGGTGCTCTCACACTCGCATATCCACCTTGAGCAATGTTGAATGGTTTCGCTAGATGTTTCAATTGTGTACTGTCATCTATATCTACTGTTCCATCCTCAATACCTAGCTCTTTACGCTATAGTTCAAATTCTGTCCCAATTCTTTAAGAACAACTCCTGAAACACAATGATCGTTATAGAATCGACCCAGTGGTCTTTGAATATCATAAAAAGGTTCATTCGAAACATTGTAGTTATTGCCAGAAGAAGGATTATGCCTCATTAGAGATTTTGTATTAACCATCTTAACAGTCCCTTATATTTTGACTTTAAAAAGCAGAAAATTCCAACATGGTTGAAAGCGAACGTTTCTATTTATTTGTAAATATTTATTTATACGGCTGTATCAATGATTCTCTATGGTTGCTCATTGACACTATGCGGCTGTCTCAGTGATGCTCTATGGAAGGTTATCGACACTATCTAGTTAAAAGTAGTTATGAAAACAGTAATTTTTACACAGTGGCATGATAAACACCTTGTATCATACTTAGAAAAAATAAGTGAAAATGAATTATTCAAAGAAAGTGTGTACACACGATAAAATAATCGTTGTGTTGAATACCGACAAAGATCAATATTTAAACTATGAGACAAGCAATCATGGAGATCTTATTGAAAACGTGTGTGTACGTTGTCATGACAGCGAAAAGAAAAAATTTCTTTGGACTAGCGAAACCATTCAATATTACTCAAGGTGGATATGCGAGAGTGAGAGCACCAGAGATGATAGTGCTAAAAGAGAATGCCAACTTAAATATAATAATTGATGAAGAAAGGCATGTTATTGCTAATGGTTCTGGTAACACGCTACCTATTGATAGATCCTATTCCCATCGTTCTGGTATTACTATTCAAATGAAAGCAAAGGGGAAAAGAAAAGCCAACTCTTGCACTAATGTAATAATTCATATCTTGTCTACGTGCTAGAACTATTACCTTTGTAAGCACAATGTGAGAATAGACAGTGAAGTCACCAGCAAAATAAAAAGGACATTAGTAGACAATATCACCAATGAATATAAAGATAATTTGATAGAAAAATAATAAGCAAGTGACCATTATTACTACTATTGATCATAAATGCCAATGAATCTAATAATACTAAAGATGAAACGTATTTTGAACCCATAGGTGACATCTCACTAAAAATTGTATATGACTCAAATTGGATTAATGATTATTCTACTGGTTACGGAATAAGAGAAGAGAGTGGCTACAGTATCAAGAAAGAACATGATGAATTATTTTATGAAACAGATTCAGAGCGTCCAAAGTTGTTCTATAATATTTATAATGTATAATAATGTTGTAATATATTCATATGTTAATATTCTACATGCTGTTATTTCAATAAATATATTTTATGCATCACTTTGCTATATTACCATTATTTTAGGGTACGTTAGCACGTCATACGTTTAGAGTGGATTTGAAAAAGTTAGATGTGTCAGAAAATATAAAAAGAGAATCGAGAAACTAGTGATGATATCTTCACACGTATAGCTATAGATGGAAGCACAGTCAGGCAGATACACGGCTATAGTGTGAGGGACAAGCACGAAAAGAAAGGTTTATTTAAGGTTACTTAATCATTTCTAAAGAAGGTTCAGATAGCATAATAAACTAAATAAAAAAATGTCTACTTGTAACTAAAATAAATACATTTAAATATGCTTGAAGAATTATTTTAAATATTACTTAACTGTATACATTTTAATGTTGCTTCAGATACTAAAATAAAAGGAAATTAAAACCATTCTATTTGCAACAAAAATTAAATAAATATAATATATGCAAAGAATTATCCTAAATAATGCTTACATGTATCTATTCTAAAGATTTTTTAAAATACCTTAATAAAATAAATTAAAAAAACGACTAGTTGTTACAAAAATAAATACATCAAAATATATATGAAGAATTATCTTAAATGTGACTTGACTCTATTTATTCTAAAGATGCTTTAGATATCAGAATAAAAAAGAAATTAAAAACAACTCTACTTGTAGGAAAAATAAATAGATTAAAATATGTGTGAAGAATTATCTTAAGTATTATTGATTAAAATAAAATTGAAGACTTATCTTAAATATTACTTAACTGTATCTATTCTAAAGATACCAGAATAAAAGATACCAGAATAAAAGGAAATTAAAAACATTTCTACTTGCAACGAAAATAATAAATATAATATATGAGTTTGAAACATCGTAAGAATGTAACAGTGAGAAGGTCAACTGAGACAAAACACTACTGAAATATTCCAACTTTTGCATTTCAACTAAAAAAAACCCAAAATGAACTTTGAAACATCAAGATAATGTAACAGTGACAAGGTAAACCAAGACAAAACACTACTGAAATATTCCAACTCTTACATATCAAGAAAAAAAAAATCTAAAATGAACTTTGAAACATCAAACAAATGTAAGAGTGAATAGGTAAACCACGACTAAATACTACTGAAATATTCCAACTCTTACATTTCAAAGAATAAAATCTAAAATGAACTTTGGAACAACAGGAGAATGTAAAAGTGACATGGTAAAGCATGAAAAAACACTACTGAAATTATACAACTCTTGCATTTCAACAAAAAAACCAAAATGAAATTTAAAGCATCAAGAGTCAATTATCAGTGACAATTCCAACTCTTACATTTCCACAAAAAAAAATCCAAAATGAACTTTGAAACATAAAGAGAATGTAACAGTGACAAGGTAAACCACGTAAAGCACAACTGAAATATTCCAACTCGTACATTTCAACGACAAAAAATATCTAAAATATACTTTGAAACATCAATAGAATGTAAGAGTGACAAGGTAAACCACGACAAAACACTACTAAAATATTCCAACTCTTACATTTCAACAAAAAATCCAAAATAAACTTTGAAACATCAAGAGAATGTTACAGTGACAAGGTAAACCACGACAAAACACTACTAAAATATTCCAGCTTTTACATTTCAACAAGAAAAAAAAATTAAAATAATCTGTGAAGCATCAAGAGAATGTAAGAGTGACAAGGTAAATCTCGATAAAACACTACTGTAAAATTCCAAATCTTACATTTCAACAAAACAAAAATCCTAAATGAACTTTGAAACATCAAGAGAATGTAACAGTGACAAGGTAAACCACGACAAAGCACTACTGAAATATTCCAACTCTTACATTTCAACGAAAAAAGTCCAAAATGAACTTTGAAACATTAAGAGAATGTAACAGTGACAAGTTAGCCGCAACAAAACACTACTGAAATATTCCAAATCATACATTTCAACAAAAGAAATCCCAAATAAACTTCGAAACATCAAGAGAATGAAACAGTGACAAGGTAAACCACAAGAAAACACAAGTGAAATATTCCAACTCTTACAGTTCAATGAAAAAAATCCAAAATGAACATTGAAACATTAACAGATTGTCACAGTGACAATGTAAACCACGACAAAACACTACTGAAATATTCCAACTCTTACATTTCAATATAAAAAAAAAATCTAAAATGAACTCTGAAAAATCAAGAGGATGTAACATTGACAAGGTAAGCCAAAATAAAACACTACTGAAATATTCCAAATCTTATATTTCAACGAAAAAAAATTAAAAATGAACTTTGAAACATTAAGAGAATCTAACAGTGACAATGCAAACCACGACAAAACACTACCGAAACATTCCAGTTCTTACATTTAAAAGAAAAAAAATCCAAAATGAACTTTGAAACATTAAGAGAATGTAACAGTAACAATGTAAACCACGACGAAACACTACTGAAATATTCCAACTCTTACATTTCAATGAAAAAGTCCAAAATGAACTTTGAAACATCATTAGAATTTAACAGTGACAATTTAAACCACAAAAAAAACACTACTGTAATATTCCAACTCTTACATTTCAACGAAAAAAAAATAATCTAAAATGAACTTTAAAGCATCAAGAGAATGTAAAAGTGACAAGGTAAAACACGACCAAACACTACTGAAATATTCCAACTCATACATTTCAATGAAATAAATCCCAAATGAACTTTGAAACATCAAGATAATGAAACAGTGACAAGGTAAACCACTACAAAACACTACTCAAATATTCCAACTCTTACATTTCAATGAAAACAATCCAAAATTAACTTTGAAACATCATGAGAATGTAACAGTGACAAGGTAAACCACTAAAAAACATTATTGAAATGTTCCAACTTTTACACTTCAACGAAAAAAAAGCTAAAATGAACTTTAAAGCATCAAGAGAATGTAACAGTGACAAGGTAAACCACGAGAAAACACTACTGAAATATTCCAACTCTTACAGTTCAATGAAAAAAAATCTAAAATGAACTCTGAAACATCAAGAGGATGTAACAATGACAATGTAAACCACGACAAAACACTACTGAAATATTCCAACTCTTACATTTCAATAAAAAAATCCAAAATGAACTTTGAAACATTAAGAGAATCTAACAGTGACAATGCAAACCACGACAAAACACTACTGAAATATTCCAGTTCTTACATTTAAAAGAAAAAAAATCCAAAATGAACTTTGAAACATTAAGAGAATGTAACAGTAACAATGTAAACCACGACGAAACACTACTGAAATATTCCAACTCTTACATTTCAATGAAAAAGTCCAAAATGAACTTTGAAACATCATGAGAATTTAACAGTGAAAATGTAAACCAAAAAAAAAACACTACTGTAATATTCCAACTCTTACATTTCAACGAAAAAAAAAAATCTAAAATGAACTTTAAAGCATCAAGAGAATGTAAAAGTGACAATGTAAACCACGACCAAACACTACTGAAATATTCCAACTCATACATTTCAATGAAATAAATCCCAAATGAACTTTGAAACAACAAGAGAATGTAACAGTGACAAGGTAAACCACGACAAAACAGTACTGAAATATTCCAACTCTTACATTTCAATGAAAACAATCCAAAATTTATTTTTAAACATCAAGAGAATGTAACATTGACAAGGTAAACCACTAAAAAACATTATTGAAATGTTCCAACTTTTACACTTCAACGAAAAAAAAAGCTAAAATGAACTTTAAAGCATCAAGAGAATGTAACAGTGACAAGGTAAACCACGAGAAAACACTACTGAAATATTCCAAGTCTTACAGTTCAATGAAAAAAAAATCCAAAATTAATTTTGAAACATAAAGAGAATGTAACAGTGACAATGTAAACCACGACAAAACACTACTGAAATATTCCAACTCTTACATTTCAACAAAAAAATCCAAAATGAACTTTGAAACATCAAGAGAATGTAACATTGACAAGGTAAACCACGACAAAACACTACTGAAATATTCCAACTCTTACATTTCAACGAAAAAAAATCCAAAATGAACTTTGAAACATTAAGAGAATCTAACACTGACAATGCAAACCACGACAAAACACTACCGAAACATTCCAGTTCTTACATTTAAAAGAAAAAAAATCCAAAATGAACTTTGAAAAATTAAGAGAATGTAACAGTAACAATGTAAACCACGACGAAACACTACTGAAATATTCCAACTCTTACATTTCAATGAAAAAGTCCAAAATGAACTTTGAAACATCATGAGAATGTAACAGTGACAATGTAAACCACAAAAAAAACACTACTGTAATATTCCAACTCTTACATTTCAACGAAAAAAAAAATCTAAAATGAACTTTAAAGCATCAAGAGAATGTAAAAGTGACAAGGTAAACCACGACCAAACACTACTGAAATATTCCAACTCATACATTTCAATGAAATAAATCCCAAATGAACTTTGAAACATCAAGATAATGTAACAGTGACAAGGTAAACCACGACAAAACACTACTGAAATATTCCAACTCTTACATTTCAATGAAAACAATCCAAAATTTATTTTGAAACATCAAGAGAATGTAACAGTGACAAGGTAAACCACTAAAAAACATTATTGAAATGTTCCAACTTTTACACTTCAACGAAAAAAAAGCTAAAATGAACTTTAAAGCATCAAGAGAATGTAACAGTGACAAGGTAAACCACGACAAAACACTACTGAAATATTCCAACTCATACATTTCAATGAAAAAAAAATCCAAAATGAACTTTGAAACATTAAGAGAATGTAACAGTGACAATGTAAACCACGACAAAACACTACTAAAAGATTCCGACTCTTATATTTAAAAAAAAAATCCAAAATGAACTTTAAAGCATCATGAGAATGTAACAGAGACAAGGTAAACCACGAAAAAACACTACTGAAATATTCCAACTATTACATTTCAACGAAAAAAAAAATCTAAAATAAACTATAAAGCATCAAGAGAATGTAACAGTGACATGGAAAACCACGACAAAACACTACTTAAATATTCCAACTCTTACAGTTTAATGAAAAAAAAAATCCGAAATGAACTTTGAAACATTAAGAGAATGTAACAGTGACAATGTAAACCACGACAAAACACTATTGAAATATTCCAACTCTTACATTTCAACGAAAAAAAAAATCTAAAATGAACTTTTAAACATCAAGAGAATGTAAAAGTGACAAGGTAAACCACGAGAAACACTACTGAAATAATCCAACTCTTACATTTCCATGAAAAAAAATCCAAAAGGAACTTTGAAACATCTTCAGATTGTAACAGTGAAAAGGTAAGCCACGAGAAACCACTACTGAAATATTCCACCTCTTACAGTTCAATAAAAAAAATCAAAAATGAACTTTGAAACATCTTCAGAATGTAATTGTGACAATTCCAACTCTTACATTTCAAGGAGAAAAATCCAAAATGAACTTTGAAACATCAAGAGAATGTAACAGAGACAAGTTAAACCACGACAAAACTCTTGCATTAAACTATTAAACTATTACAGTAGTATTTTATCGAGATTTACCTTGTCACTCTTACATTCTCTTGATGCTTCACAGTTTATTTTAATTTTTTTTCTTGTTGAAATGTAAAAGCTGGAATATTTTATTAGTGTTTTGTCGTGGTTTACCTTGTCACTGTAACATTCTCTTGATGTTTCAAAGTTTATTTTGGATTTTTTGTTGAAATGTAAGAGTTGGAATATTTCAGTAGTGTTTTGTCATGGTTTGCCTTGTCACTCTTACATTTTATTGATGTTTCAAAGTTCACTTTAGATTTTTTTTGTCGTTGAAATGTACAAGTTGGAATATTTCAGTTGTGTTTTACGTGGTTTACCTTGTCATTGTTACATTCTCTTGATGTTTCAAAGTTCATTTTGGATTTTTTTTTGTGGAAATGTAAGAGTTTGAATTGTCACTGATACATTCTCTTGATGCTTTAAAGTTCATTTTGGAGTTTTTGTTGAAATGCAAGAGTTGTATAATTTCAGTAGTGTTTTTTCGTGCTTTACCATGTCACTTTTACATTCTCCTGTTGTTTCAAAGTTCATTTTAGATTCTATTCTTTGAAATGTAAAAGTTGGAATATTTCAGTAGTATTTTGTCATGGTTTACCTATTCACTCTTACATTCTTTTGATGTTTCAAAGTTCATTTTAGATTGTTTTTTTCCTTGATATGTAAGAGTTGGAATATTTCAGTAGTGTTTTGTCTTGGTTTACATTGTCACTGTTACATTCTCTTGATATTTCAAAGTTCATTTTGGATTTTTTTTTCGTTGAAATGCAAGAGTTTGAATATTTCATTAGTGTTTTGTCTCAGTTGACCTTCTCACTGTTACATTCTTACGATGTTTCAAATTCATATATTATATTTTATTATTTTCGTTGCAAGTAGAAATGTTTTTAATTTCCTTTTATTCTGGTATCTTTTATTCTGGTATCTTTAGAATAGATACAGTTAATTAATATTTAAGATAAGTCTTCAACTTTATTTTAATCAATAATACTTAAGATAATTCTTCAGACATATTTTAATCTATTTATTTTTCCTACAAGTAGAGTTGTTTTTAATTTCTTTTTTATTCTGATATCTAAAGCATCTTTAGAATAGATAGAGTCAAGTCATATTTAAGATGAGTCTTCATATATATTTTAATGTATTTATTTTTGTAACAACTAGTCGTTTTTTAATTTATTTTATTAATGTATCTTAAAAAATCTTTAGATTAGACACATGTAAGTATTATTTAAGATAATTCTTTGCATATATTTTATTTATTTATTTTTTGTTGCAAGTATAGTGGTTTTAATTTCCTTTTATTCTAGTATCTGAAGCATCATTAGAATATATACAGATAAGTAATATTTAAAATAATTCTTCAAGTATATTTTAATGTATTTATTTTAGTTACAAGTAGACATTTTTTTATTTAGTTTATTATAATATCTGAACCTTCTTTAGAAATGATTAAGTGACCTTAAATAAACCTTTCTTTTCGTGCTTGTCCCTCACACTATAGCCGTGTATCTGTCTGACTGTGCTTCCATCTATAGCTATACGTGTGAAGATATCATCACTAGTCTCTCGATTCTGTTTTTATATTTTCTGACATATCTAACTTTTTCAAATCCACTCTAAATGTATGACGTGCTAACGTACCCTAAAATAATGGTAATATAGCAAAGTGATGCATAAAATATATTTATTGAAATAACAGCATGTAGAATATTAACATATGAATATATTACAACATTATTATACATTATAAATATTATAGAACAACTTTGGACGCTCTGAATCTGTTTCATAAAATAATTCATCATGTTCTTTCTTGATACTGTAGCCACTCTCTTCTCTTACTCCGTAACCAGTAGATTAATCATTATTCCAATTTGAGTCATATACAATTTTTAGTGGGATGTCACCAATGGGTTCAAAATACGTTTCATCTTTGGTATTATTAGGTTCATGGGCATATATGATCAACACTAGCAATAATGTTTACTTGCTCATTATTTTTGTATCAAATTATCTTTATATTCATTGTTAGTGACATCCCACTACATACACGGCTGTAGTGTGAGGGACAAGCACGAAGAGAAAGGTTCATTTAAGGTCACTTAATCTATTCTAAAGATGCTTCATATAACATAATAAAATAAATAAAAAACCTCTAATTTTAATTTAAATAAATACATTGAAATATATATATATATGAAGAATTATTTCAAATATTATTTAACTGTATATATTTGAATGATGCTTCAGATACTAGAATAAAAAAAAATTAAAACCAATATATTTGTAACAAAAAATAAAAAAATATAATGTATGCGAAGAATAATCTTACATAATACTTACATGTATCTATTCTAAAGATTTTTTAAGATACCTTAATAAAATAAATTAAAAAAACGACTAGTTGTTACAAAAATAAATACATTAAAATATATATGAAGAATTATCTTAAATATGACTTGACTCTATCTATTCAAATCTATCTATTTATAAATCTATCTATCTATCTATGATCTGACTCTATCTATTTAAAGATGCTTTAGATACCCTAATAAAAATAAATTAAAAAAAACGACTAGTTGTTACAAAAATAAATACATGAAAATATATATGAAGAATTATCTTAAATATTACTTAACTGTATTTTTTCTAAAGATGCTTTAGATATGAGAATAAAACGGAAATTAAAAACAACTCTATTTGTAGAAAAATAAATAGATTAAAATATACGTGAAGAATTATCTTAAGTATTATATATCAAAGTAAATTTGAAGACTCATCTTAAATATTACTTAACTGTATCTATTTTAAAGATGCTTCAGATACCAGAATAAAAGGAAATTAAAAACATTTCTACTTGCAAAAACCATAATAAAATATAATACATGAACTTGAAACATCTTAAGAACGTAATAGTGAGAAGGTAAACTGCGACAAAACACTACTGAAATATTCCAACTCTTGCATTTCACCGAAAAAAAAATACAAAATGAACTTTGAAACATCAAGAAAATGTAACAGTGACAATGTAAACCAGGACAAAACATTATATAAATATTCCAACTCTTAAATATCAAGGAAAAACAAATCTTAAATGAACTTTGAAACTTCAAAAGAATGTAACAGTGTATAGGTAAACCCCGTCAAAACATTACTGAAATATTCTAACTCTTACATTTCAACGACGAAAATCTAAAATCAACTTTGAAACATCAAGAGAATGTAACAGTCACAAGGTAAACCACGACAAAACACTACTGAAATATTCCAACTCTTACATTTCAACAAAAAAAAAATCCAGAATGAACTTTGAAACAACAAAAGAATGTAACATTGACATGGTAAAGCACGAGAAAAGCACGAGAAACAAAAAGGTAAAGCACGAGAAACACTATTGAAATAATCCAACTCTTACATTTCAATGAAAAAAAAAATCCAAAATGAACTTTGAAACATCTTCAGAATGTAACAGTGACAATGTAAACCTCGACAAAACACTACTGAAATATCCCACTCTTAAATTTCACTAAAAAAAAAATTCCAAAATGAACTTTGAACCATTATGAGAATGTAACAATGACAAGGTAAACCAAGACAAAATACTACTGAAATACTCCAACACTTACATTTCAAAGAAAAAAATCAAAAACGAACTTTGAAACATCATGAGAATGTAACAGTGACAAGGTAAACCACGACAAAACACTACTGAAATATTCCAACTCTTACAGTTCAATGAAAAAAAAAATCCAAAATGAACTTTGAAACATTAAGAGAATGTAACAGTGACAATGTAAACCACGACAAAACACTACTGAAATATTCCGACTCTTACATTTAAAAAAAAAATCCAAAATGAACTTTGAAGCATCATGAGAATGTAACAGAGACAAGGTAAACCACGACAAAACACTACTGAAATATTCCAACTATTACATTTCAACGAAAAAAAAAATCTAAAATAAACTATAAAGCATCAAGAGAATGTAACAGTGACATGGAAAACCACGACAAAACACTACTTAAATATTCCAACTCTTACAGTTGAATGAAAAAAAAATCCAAAATGAACTTTGAAACATCAAGAGAATGTAACAGTGACAATGTAAACCACGACAAAACACTACTGAAATATTCCAACTCTTGCATTTCAACGAAAAAAAAAATCTAAAATGAACTTTGAAACATCAAGAGAATATAACAGTGACAAGGTAAACCACGAGAAACACTACTGAAATATTCCAACTCTTACATTTCCATGAAAAAAAATCCAAAAGGAACTTTGAAACATCTTCAGAATGTAACAGTGAAAAGGTAAGCCACGAGAAACCACTACTGAAATATTCCACCTCTTACAGTTCAATAAAAAAAATCATAAATGAACTTTGAAACATCTTCAGAATGTAATTGTGACAATTCCAACTCTTACATTTCAAGGAGAAAAATCCAAAATGAACTTTGAAACATCAAGAGAATGTAACAGAGACAAGTTAAACCACGACAAAACTCTTGCATTAAACTATTAAACTAATTACAGTAGTGTTTTATCGAGATTTACCTTGTCACTCTTACATTCTCTTGATGCTTCACAGTTTATTTTAATTTTTTTTCTTCTTGAAATGTAAAAGCTGGAATATTTTATTAGTGTTTTGTCGTGGTTTACCTTGTCACTGTAACATTCTCTTGATGTTTCAAAGTTTATTTTGGATTTTTTGTTGAAATTTAAGAGTTGGAATATTTCAGTAGTGTTTTGTCGTGGTTTGCCTTGTCACTCTTACATTTTATTGATGTTTCAAAGTTCACTTTAGATTTTTTTGTCGTTGAAATGTACGAGTTGGAATATTTCAGTTGTGATTTACGTGGTTTACCTTGTCATTGTTACATTCTCTTGATGTTTCAAAGTTCATTTTGGATTTTTTTTTTGTGGAAATGTAAGAGTTTGAATTGTCACTGATACATTCTCTTGATGCTTTAAAGTTCATTTTGGAGTTTTTGTTGAAATGCAAGAGTTGTATAATTTCAGTAGTGTTTTTCGTGCTTTACCATGTCACTTTTACATTCTCCTGTTGTTTCAAAGTTCATTTTAGATTCTATTCTTTGAAATGTAAAAGTTGGAATATTTCAGTAGTATTTTGTCATGGTTTACCTATTCACTCTTACATTCTTTTGATGTTTCAAAGTTCATTTTAGATTGTTTTTTTCCTTGATATGTAAGAGTTGGAATATTTCAGTAGTGTTTTGTCTTGGTTTACATTGTCACTGTTACATTCTCTTGATATTTCAAAGTTCATTTTGGATTTTTTTTTTCGTTGAAATGCAAGAGTTTGAATATTTCATTAGTGTTTTGTCTCAGTTAACCTTCTCACTGTTACATTCTTACGATGTTTCAAATTCATATATTATGTTTTATTATTTTCGTTGCAAGTAGAAATGTTTTTAATTTCCTTTTATTCTGGTATCTTTTATTCTGGTATCTTTAGAATAGATACAGTTAAGTAATATTTAAGATAAGTCTTCAACTTTATTTTAATCAATAATACTTAAGATAATTCTTCACACATATTTTAATCTATTTATTTTTCCTACAAGTAGAGTTGTTTTTAATTTATTTTTTATTATGATATATAAATCATCTTTAGAATAAATAGATTCAAGTCATATTTAAGATAATTCTTCATATATATTTTAATGTATTTATTTTTGTAACAACTAGTCGTTTTTTAATTTATTTTATTAATGTATCTTAAAAAATCTTTAGAATAGATACATGTAAGTATTATTTAAGATAATTCTTTGCATATATTATATTTATTTATTTTTTGTTGCAAATAGAATGGTTTTAATTTCCTTTTATTCTAGTATCTGAAGCATCATTAAAATATATACAGTTAAGTAATATTTAAAATAATTCTTCAAGTATATTTTAATGTATTTATTTTAGTTACAAGTAGACATTTTTTTAATTTAGTTTATTATAATATCTGAACCTTCTTTAGAAATGATTAAGTGACCTTAAATAAACCTTTCTTTCGTGCTTGTCCCTCACACTATAGCCGTGTATCTGTCTGACTGTGCTTCCATCTATAGCTATACGTGTGAAGATATCATCACTAGTCTCTCGATTCTGTTTTTATATTTTCTAACATGTCTAACTTTTTCAAATCCACTCTAAACGTATGACGTGCTAACGTACCCTAAAATAATGGTAATATAGCAAAGTGATGCATAAAATATATTTATTGAAATAACAGCATGTAGAATATTAACATATGAATATATTACAACATTATTATACATTATAAATACCATAGAACAACTTTGGACGCTCTGAATCTGTTTCATAAAATAATTCATCATGTTCTTTCTTGATACTGCAGCCACTCTCTTCTCTTATTCCGTAACCAGTAGAATAATCATTAATCCAATTTGAGTCATATACAATTTTTAGTGAGATGTCACCTATGGGTTCAAAATACGTTTCATCTTTAGTATTATTAGATTCATTGGCATTTATGATCAATAGTAGTAATAATGTTCACTTGCTCATTATTTTTCTATCAAATTATCTTTTTATTCATTGTTAGTGACATCCCACTACATACACGGCTGTAGTGTGAGGGACAAGCACGAAGAGAAAGGTTCATTTAAGGTCACTTAATCTATTCTAAAGATGCTTCATATAACATAATAAAATAAATAAAAAACCTCTAATTTTAATTTAAATAAATACATTGAAATATATATATATGAAGAATTATTTCAAATATTATTTAACTGTATATATTTGAATGATGCTTCAGATACTAGAATAAAAAAAAATTAAAACCAATATATTTGTAACAAAAAATAAAAAAATATAATGTATGCGAAGAATAATCTTACATAATACTTACATGTATCTATTCTAAAGATTTTTTAAGATACCTTAATAAAATAAATTAAAAAAACGACTAGTTGTTACAAAAATAAATACATTAAAATATATATGAAGAATTATCTTAAATATGACTTGACTCTATCTATTCAAATCTATCTATTTATAAATCTATCTATCTGTCTATGATCTGACTCTATCTATTTAAAGATGCTTTAGATACCCTAATAAAAATAAATTAAAAAACACGACTAGTTGTTACAAAAATAAATAAATGAAAATATATATGAATAATTATCTTAAATATTAATTAACTGAATTTTTTCTAAAGATGCTTTAGATATGAGAATAAAACGGAGATTAAAAACAACTCTACATGTAGAAAAATAAATAAATTAAAATATACGTGAAGAATTATGTTAAGTATTATAGATCAAAATAAATTTGAAGACTCATCTTAAATATTACTTACCTGTATCTATTATAAAGATCCTTCAGATACCAGAATAAAAGGAAATTAAAAACGTTTCTACTTCCAAAAAAAATAATAAAATATATTATATGAACTTGAAACATCTTAAGAATGTAATAGTGAGAAGGTAAACTGCGACAAAACACTACTGAAATATTCCAACTCTTACATTACAACGAAAAAAAAAATCCATAATGAACTTTGAAACAACAAAAGAATGTAATAGTGACATGGTAAAGCACGAGAAAAGCACGAGAAACAAAAAGGTAAAGCACGAGAAACACTATTGAAATAATCCAACTCTTACATTTCAATGAAAAAAAAAATCCAAAATGAACTTTGAAACATCTTCAGAATGTAACAGTGACAATGTAAACCTCGACAAAACACTACTGAAATATCCCACTCTTAAATTTCACTAAAAATAAAATTCCAAAATGAACTTTGAACCATTATGAGAATGTAACAATGACAAGGTAAACCAAGACAAAATACTACTGAAATACTCCAACACTTACATTTCAAAGAAAAAAATCAAAAACGAACTTTGAAACATCATGAGAATGTAACAGTGACAAGGTAAACCACGAGAAAACACTACTGAAATATTCCAAGTCTTACAGTTCAATGAAAAAAAAAATCCAAAATTAATTTTGAAGCATCATGAGAATGTAACAGTGATAAGGTAAATCATGACAAAACACTACTGAAATATTCCAACTCTTACATTTCAACCAAAAATACAAAATGAACTTTGAAAGATCATGAGAATGTAACAGTGACAAGGTAAACCACGACAAAACACTACTGAAATATTCCATCCCTTATATTTCAACTGAAAAAAAAAATCCAAAATGAACTTTGACACATCTTCAGAATGTAACAGTGATAAGGTAAAGCACGAGAAACACTACTGAAATAATCCAACTCTTACATTTCAATGAAAAACAAAATCCAAAATGAACTTTGAAACATTTTCAGAATGTAACAGTAACAAGGTAAACCACTAGAAAACTATATTGAAATATTCCACGTCTTATAGTTCAATGAAAAAAAAAATCAATAATGAACTTTAAAACATCTTCAGAATGTAATAGTGACAATTCCAACACTTACATTTCAACGAAAAAAAAACCCAAAATGCACTTTGAAACATCAAAAGAATGTAACAGTGACAAGGTGAACCACGACAAAACAGTACTGAAACAATCCTTACATTTTATCAAAAAAATCAATTCCAAAATGAACTTTGAAAGATCAAGAGAATGTAAGAGAGACAAGGTAAACCGCTATAGAACACAACTGAAATATTACAACTCTTACATTTCAAAAAAAAAAATCCAGAATGAACTTTGAAACATCAATAGAATGTAAGAGTGACAAGGTAAACCATGACAAAACACTACTAAAATATTCCAACTGTTACATTTCAACAAAAAAAAATCCAAAATGAATTTTGACACATCTTCAGAATGTAATAGTGATAAGGTAAAGCACGAGAAACACTACCGAAACAATCCAAATCTTACATTTCAATGAAAAACAAAATCCAAATTTAACTTTGAAACATTTTCAGAATGTAACAGTAACAAGGTAAACCACGAGAAAACACTACTGAACTCATATAGTTCAATGAGAAAAATAAAAAATGAAATTTAAAACACCTTCAGAATGTAAGAGTGACAATTCAAACTCTTACCTTACAACGAAAAAAAAACCCCCAAAATGCACTTTGAAACGTCAGAAGAATGTAGCAGTGACAAGGTAAACCACGAAAAAACAGTACTGAAATAATCCAACTCTTTCATTTCAACAAAAAAATCCAAAATTAATTTCAAAGTATCAGGAGAATGTAACAGTGATATGGTAAATCACGACTAAACACTACTGAAATATTCCAACTCTTACATCAATGAAAAAAAAAAATCTAAAATAAACTTTGAACTATAAAGAGAATTTAACAGAGCCAAGGTAAACCCCGAAAAAACACTACTGAAATATTCAAACTCTTACATTTCAACGAAAAAAATCCAAAATGAACTTTGAAACATTAAGAGAATGTAACAGTGACAATGTAAACCACGACAAAACACTACTTAAATATTCCAACTCTTATATTTCAACGAAAAAATCCAAAATAAACTTTGAAAGATCATGAAAATGTAAGAGTGACAAGGTAAACCACGACAAAACACTACTGAAATATTCCAACCCTTAAATTTCAACGAAAAAAAAATCCATAATGAACCTTGAAACATCTTCAGAATGTAACCGTGATAAGGTAAAGCAGTTGAAACACTACTGAAATAATCCAACTCTTACATTTCAATGAAAAACAAAATCCAAAATGAACTTTGAAACATCTTCAGAATGTGATTGGAACAAGGTAGACCGCGAGAACACTATTGAAATATTCAACATCTTATAGTTCAATGAAAAAAAATCAAAAATAAACTTCGAAAGATCTTCAGAATGTAATATTGACAATTCTAACTCTTACATTTCAACGAAAAAAAACAAAATGCACTTTGAAACACCAAAAAATTGTAACAGTGTATAGGTAAACCACGACAACGCGAGGGAGGCTCGAGCGGACTAAAAACTGAATGCTGCACTTTATTTTAGGACTCGTGAATTGCAACCAAGAAGTTGGAGTTAGATGCAAACTAAATTATTTTTTTTTTACTGAAAGTAAAGAGCGATACTAAAACGTAAAACGAACAGAAATTATTCCGTATATGAAAGGGGCTGTCCCTTCTTCAATTCCTCACTCTTTACGCTAAAGTTTGACTCTGTCTCACAACTTTACTTTTTAAAACTATAAAAAACACTAGCGTAAAGAGCGAGGCACTGAGGAGGGACAGCCCCCTTCATATACGGAATAATCTCTATTCGTTTAAAGTATTAGTGTTGTTTTTTATTTTCAGTTAAAAATATTATTTAATTTCAGAACACTTTTGAATTAAACCAGCTTTGATTTTGGCTTACAGAACATGAATATTTAAAACAAAACTTGCGTATTAATTTTACTTTTTTATGGCTAAATGGCTTTTTCAAAATTTTGCTCTAACGTAACTTACCAATTAACTCACTTAACAAACTTCTATATTCGTATATTTTTATTATATATATTAAAGAGTTCGCCCCCTAGTTAATACGTCGCTCTTTACGCTAAAGTTTGAATTTTGTTCGAATCACAAACCCCTGAATAATAAGAATAGATAGCTCTGTTGATAGTACTAAAAACAACTTCGGCGTAAAGAGTGATGTATTTCCTTGGAGATGAACCCCCTCATATGCGTAATAATATCCGTCCGTTTGAAGTTTTAAGGTTGCTCCTTACTTTCAGTTAAAAAAATACATTTTTTTTCATTTCGTTTTTGATCGTTTTTTTAAGTAATGCTGAGAATTCCAGCACCACCTTCATAGAAATCTCCCTTCCCCCAAGGAAACGTCCTCCAGGGAAAGATCGTCCTCCGCAAACCCCTACTTTGACTCCCCCCACCGGAAAAAATCCTGGCTGAAATGTCTGTATACTTCCCAATAACCAATACTATATGTACGTAGTAACCATATATGTACCGCGACCACTGATTGCAGAATATGGCTTACCACTGACCGGTATCTAGTGCTACAGACTATACATGCCATACCAGACAGGTTTCTGTGTCAACACCCATTTTCTGGTCAAATCAGATAGAATGAATACGGAGGGTACTCCATATACGGTAACTTGATTAGCATAGTAATCAGATTCTATATAAGGAGTGATTTTCATTATTATTCATATTAGTAAAAGAATTGAATTCAGAGAGAGAACAGTTTATTATACTCTACTATTTGAAATGATATTAGCATAGAAAATGAGTGGTATGTTTACGCTATAAGAGCTTGATGGTGGACCAGGTAGCAGCAATAATACAAAGGCGAGAGTACCAAACGTAGCAGTGGAAATTACACGAAGATGTAGACTTAGCTTTGAATGGAACGATATGTATTTAAGATATGTGATATCATTGAGCAAATTTAAATTATAGGAGCAATTATGATTTGCAGCAAAACGGATTATTGCGCATATAAATAGACTTCATGGTCCTTTAGATACACCAGTAAAATATATCAAGGAAAATAAATTGTATCAGTGATTATTATTGGAATTATATTCAATAAAATTGTTTCTAAATCGAAGTTTTTTTCTATTGTAGGTTAGCGTATACTTTTAAAGTAGAAAAAGAATCCTGGTTAGACTGAAGCTGGTTCTGAGAGTGTAAGGACTCTAAAAATGGATAGCATTGAGGAAGATAATTCATTGAGAAAATCATTAGGAATCTTATTTTTATGGAAAAACGTTTGATTCTAGATTATGATTTTCTAGAGTTATCTGTTCAAATGAAGAAATTTTCTCAGGGAATGCCAAAAAAGTAATACATGAAAGCCACATGTCTTAGTCGTTGAATCCTGCACTCTCCTCTGATTTTGAATCATAGTTTTCCCACTGCTCTCAATAAAGTTGTTGACATATGGAGTATAGAATTCATATGATACGGCAAGGGGATCAAAAAGTTCCATATTCTTGGCTGTTTGAAAGATGCATAGCTCGCACAGACCTGTCTTTAAACTCGATGGACAGCAACTAACAATGGTTAGGGTATTGTTAACACTTGAAATTTTTTATTGAAGTCCAAGAGTATCCAATAGGAAAAGAAAAGAAAACAGTAATGGATACAGAATTTTGCAATTTTGCAGGTATAACAATCTAGTTATAACCAATATGGTGTTTGGTCATAAAATGGTTCATAAGTTAACATGGTCTTCAGGTGATGGTAAGACAGCAAACCTTATTAATTATGTTATTGCAAACCGAAGACTGGCAGGATCAATACAAGATACTAGGCTATGTAGGAGTGCTTCTATTGATGTTAAGAGTAAAGATTTTCTAGTAGCGTCAAGGGTTAATTTTAAGCTGAATTATTGGAAGGGTAACGGCTTCCAGGGAAGTTATGATGTTGGTAGATTCCAGGATCAGAATTTGAGAGCAACTTTCCTGGAATAGTTGAATACTAAACTTGAGAGTTTTAAATTCGATAATGAGGAAGATGATTGGGATAATTTTAGAAAAATAATTTGTGAAGTTGCAGAAGGTGTCTTAGCGCTGAAAGCTAGAACTGCAGCAAAGAATATTTGTGAAAAAGCTTTATGTTTAATAGGAAGGAGAAAGGACTTGTACAAGAATTAACTTAGTGATAGATCATATGAAAAAAAATTGAATGTAAAGAAAGTAGAGAAAGTGTTAAAATATGAGCTGAGGAGATGTGAAGTAGAGGCCATGGATAAAATTGCCGAGGATCTGGAAGATGAAGCTAGACGGCATAATAGTAAAATATTATACTGGCATGCTAAAAAATTTAGAGGGAGTAGTCAATGTGGACTTGGCCCAGTTAAAGATAGGAATTGGGCCGCTATTAGCGATAAGAAAAAAATTAAGAGAGTCTTCTACGTCTGACGACTCAGTAGATGAGGGACATGATACCCATTTTTCGTGGAATTTGGCTCTTCTTATTCGGCTAACATGTGCCTTATAAGTTCTTCCATTATTGGGGTTCACCAATTTAAATGTAAAATCATTATTATATTTTTGACTACTCTGTACGGTCTGGAATATTTATTAGAAAGTTTCTTGCCTTCCGTTTTTGCTTAATTTTTTAGGTAGACGCAGTCTCCTATCTTAAAATCTATGTTTTCTCTGATTTTGGGTAGGTTTCTTAATTCTTGACGTATTTTACATTTTTCCAACTCTCGTCTTACAATTTTATATGTTTTTCTCATCCTATTTATGAATTCTTTTTTTGTAATCCTCAGAGTTATTGTAATATTGCCGGGATTCAATAATCTCATCATACGAGATTTTGAAAATCGCGATCAAAAAGTAAATAAAAAGGGTTGTCTTTGGTTGTTTCTGAATAGGCGGAGTTGATTATGTTAGTTAAATAAGGTAAGAATTGATCCCAATCGTTCCTGTTGTCTTTTGTATAAATACTTAATACATTTGAAAATATTTTATGCCTATTTTCTATTTTACCATTGGCTTGTGGGTGATAAGGAGATGTTACTAATATTTCTATATTAAGAAAACTCATTAGTTCTTTTGTTACTTTTGAAACAAAATTGCTTCTGTTGCTTTTGTCACTTATAACCTTATTTGGAATCTCAAATTTTAAAAACAATTTCGCTAACGCCTTACTCGTGGCGTAAGCGCCTTAATTTTTTAAAGCTTTTGCAAAAGTAAATCCAGAAAAGTGATCTATGACTGAAAGAATACAAGTGTGGCCTCTGTTGGAAACAGGTAAGCCTCCGTTAGTTCCATATAGATCAAACGAGACAATATCGAAGGGGGATCTTGCCACCGGAACTCTTCCCATAGGGGGATTAGGATAGGCTTGGGGGCTTTTTCTTAAGTTACACGCTTCGCATGTACTGATGAATTCTTTAAGTTTTGTTAATGCCGACGGCACCTAAAAATATTGTTTTAATTTATGGAAAGTTTTCGTTATCCCTAAATGTCCACCTATATCCGAATGAAAATATTCAAAGGCAGGCACTATTAAGCTTTGGGGTAATACAGGTATTATTGAAGTTTGGTTTCTATTTGCCTAAGTAGTTACGATTCTACATAATGTTTCTTTATCAAGATCATAGTAAAAGTTATCCATTTCTTTTTTAAGAGTTTTGAAAATATCTGGTAACATGTCATCAATCACAAAATAATTGATAAGTGCTAAAAACATTTCATCCTTTTTTTGATTTCTTTTTATATTTTCCAAAGACAAGGGACAATAGGTAACCTTACTTTCTTTTACTGTGTCTTTGATTTTGTTTTTCTTACTTTTATTCTTAGTCTTAATAGTATTAATTTCCTTCATTTCGGTTTCCGACGGCACATCTTCCGGAAACCTACTCAAGAAATCACAAGCTATGTTTTGTCTGCCTTTTAAATATTCAAATTCATAATCTAGATCTTGGATTTTCATAATCCATCTAGCTAGAATTCCCGTGGGATTTTTAATATGCGCAGGCATTGCAAGCTTTTATGTTCTGAGCGTAGTATAAATATCCTACCATCCAAATAGTTTCAAAACTTATCCCAGGGGTGGATTATAGATAATAATTCCAAATTAGTGGCAGAATAGTTACTTTCACCCTTTGTTAAGGTTCTACTTGAATAACATATAACTTTTTCTATTACTTTTTGTTTAGACGTTTCCAATAGAGGATTGGGGTTTTCTACTGGGATTATTTGCGAAACGATAGCACCGATGCCCTTTAAACTGGCATCAGTTGTAACCACGAACTGTCCGTTCTTGAAATCGGGCAGCGATAATATGGGTTCCGAGGTAAGTTCCTTTTTGAGACGGTCTAAGGAAGTTTGGGCTTCCTGGGACCAGGCAACGTTTTGGGAGTTCTCTTTAGTTAATTTTGTGAGGCGTTTCGCAATTTGGGCATAATTTCGCACAAACTTTCTGAAGTAACCAGTAAGCCCTAGGATTCCTCTTAATTCTTTCAAAGTTCTAGGGGGTTTGAGGTTTTCGAATCATTTTATTTTATCTGGGTCTGGGGATATCTCTCCTTGCGTCACTACCACTTCTAGAAATTTAATTTTTGGTTGTAATAAATTAATTTTTTCAGGCCGGCATTTTAAATTGCCTCCTCTGAATTTTTCAAACACTTAGCTAATGTTGCTAGGTGTTGTTCCACATTTTCTCCCACGCATATAATATCATCAACAAAATTAATGATATTCTTTAATCCTCTTAATAAGTGCAATAAGGGTCTACATAGCGCGCTTGAACTCGTCTTAAGTTCAAATGGTACTCTTAAGTATTCATATGAACCACATTCGGTCGCACAAAACGCAGTTTTATAGACATCTTTTTCGGCTATTTTCACTTGGTGATAGCCTTGGGTGAGGTTCAAAGAAGTAAAAATTTTGTTTTTGCTTGAAATGGAGTCAAGAATTTCATCTATTCTTGGCAAAGGAAATTTATCACTCCCTACTTGCTTGTTAAGAGCTCTATAATCGACCACGAGTCTCATATCACCATTCTTTTTTGGGACTAAGATAACTGGAGCGGAATACGGACTTATACTGGGGCGTATAATCTCATTCTTTTCTAATTCATGAATTTTATTTTTTTAACCACTCTTTGTGCTTAGGAAATTTATCACTCACTACTTGCTTGTTAAGAGCTCTATAATCGACCACGAGCCTCATATCACCATTCTTTTTTGGGACTAAGATCACTGGAGCGGAATACGGACTTATACTGGGGCTTATAATCTCATTTTTTTCTAATTCATGAATTTAATTTTTTTAACCACTCTTTGTGCTTATACGGTACACGATATGGCTGTTTCGCGATGTGGTTGCCAGTTGTGAATATTGAATGTTCATAAAACTGTATTAGTCCTATGTCATCTTCTGATGCGGAAAATGCCTCTTTAAAATTCCATAATAGTTCACATAATTTTTTCTTAAGTTCCAAGTCAGTAATATGATCCATATTAAATTTGTTTAAAAATTGCGATTTGGTTAGGGGGTATTTGTTACTTGAGGTTTTAATGCCACTAACTAGATTTCTTTTGGAATTTTCCCACCTATCTAAGTCATTTTCCGAGATAATTTGGATTTGAACTAAACATGTTCCCTTTTTTATTGTAACTGTGTCATTTTCATGGTTATTAGTTACCCAAATAAAACCTTCTCCTTTGTCGTAAGAAATAATTTGTTCTTCACATAAAAATTTTTTGAGAATTTCCTTTGACGGGATGGCAAACCATATTTCGGATTTGCTATCCACTGGATCAATCATCTGCGATATTTGAATCCTTTGCATTTTCCTGGGAGGGATTTTTGTTTTCCGTTTTGCGAATCAATAATATATTTCCTTGTTTTCATTGTCTATTAAATTTAGACTGGTGCTATCCGACAATAACATTGGCTGCGCCTGAACTGCATTGGGGTTCCCTTCTTTTTTCTACAATTCCGCTATTTCCTTGATTTCTTTTGACCTAAACTGTTACATATCTCCTATTTTTATTTTTGCAGATTCAATCCACTTATTATTTAAACTTACTTCATTTTTCCGATATCGCTCGGAATAAGAAAATGGATTTCTTGTTATGCCACGTCCTCTTTGTAGCGAGACATAAGGTTCAAAAGATTGTGAAATTATACCGCCGGAAATTTTATTTACCGTTGCATTTTCTTCGTATCTTCGGTTAACATTCCTTAAGATAGAGGTTCCTTTCCCGGGGAGACAAGCCTTTCGTTTCCTACATCTAACAATATTTTATTTGACCTTAAAAAATTTGCGCCTATGATGGCTTCGTACGGAAAATTGTTGCATATTATAAAATTTTTCGGAAAAATTCTGTTATCTCTTTTCACGTCAAGGCGAATTGAACCTTTTGGGTCCAATTTATACCCTATTACACTAGTTAAATTTGGATTAATGACATTTTCCCGTCGCTTGATATGCGGAGGCAACATATTAAATACGCCTGAGTTTATAATATTAACTGTTGCACCACTGTCAACTAAAGCTTTAAAGTAAACATTTGCTACACAAAAATCATTAAATATAGGTAACTTATTATTATTATCACTGAAGGACGGTACTACTACGGGTTTGGACCTTTGAAATATTCGAGGCCCCTTATGGGTCCAATTTATTCATCTGAGGGGCCTAACGCGTTTCCCTAGGGATTTATTTCATAAATAGGTGCTTGCAACAGAGGTTCAGATACGTGAGGTTCCATAGGCGCATCTAATTGATTCACATTTGTCCGCCTTTGCTACGTATTATTGCGATAGCTTGTATTTCTCGCGTCAGTGCTGGCTGTTGACGCTGACTGCAAGTGCCGTCGGCTCAAAAAATTTTCATTTCCCGTATTGTATTTATCGGCAACTTATTATCTACTACGACGGTCTTTTCAATCTGTTTTATAAAAGTTAATGCCTTCCCTCTTAGCCTTAGGAGAAGTGTACTTGTTAATGTTTTCAGATCTGTTTTAGTTAATTCTACGAATTGCGCTAATTGTATATTAAACTCGTCAACATCCGTTTGTCCGTCATATTGCGGGAGAGACTTGGTTATTTCTACATTTTTTGCGACTAATTTTTGCGTAATTAACAATGCACTTAACTCTTCTGCCATTCCTGTGTTTTAATTAGCGGAATTATACACTTAAATAAATTTCTTTCTTTAACCTATTTGGGGAATGCTATTATCTCCTATGAGATATTTTAAAAGGGTTTCCCTATTATAGCCTAGCGGTTATAGGCTTAGACATTTTTTTATAGGTCTGTATCCATCAAATGTTTTAAATTTAAATTAAGAAGTTTGTAGCCAAACTAGTTCGTATATTTCCTCCAAGTTTACGACCGCGCCATCTGTGGTGTTGTAGTTTTTAATCTGTGGCGTTATAGTTTCGCCCTGTGTCGTTGTAGCAGTTTTTGACGTTAAGGACCGTGCCAATTGTAATGGGGAATATGATAAATGTTTGACCGCGCCACTCCCTATGGGAGAAAATAAAAAAAGATTAACTTATAAATTTGACTTCCTTTGTGAAGTTATTAATTGGGCTGGAGAGCCGTCAATCCGGGAGTGTAATAATTCTTCATGAGATTATCAGATACCTTGGGAGCGTACCAATTGGAGAACAATCGAACTAGTTGACTACCCTGGGAGGCTAGATACAGGCATATAAGATAAAACAACACAAATGGAAAAGTAATAGATTTATTGAACTTACATGTTCAATTGTACAGCAGTCTACTTCAAATCATCAATCTCTTAAGGCTTAATGCTTTAGTTCTCAATACTTAATGATCCATAATCCTTATCATAATAATAATGGCTCCAAAAACACTTTTACTACACCTTTAAAACATAGTTTTGCTTCTGCGCACAAAGAACTATTCATGATTGGCCCAAATCCTGTGGAGGGGCCCGCCACTTTGTTATTTTGTTGACAAACTCACTTCGTTATGCTAACTGCGCGTCCAATAATTTTACCTTTAATATTTTGGTCATTAAACTTTTCACAATCCTGTGTTAACTTGAAATTTTCTATGTTACTTGAATCTACTTTTTATAAAACATGGTCTCGTGATTTTTTTGTCAAGTATTTTGCAAAATTCAAACTATCTTCTTTAATTAATACCGTCATCCGATCGGTAGCTTTTTCCACATTTCTCATCTGTCGGTTAGTAAGACAAAAAGTGTGGAATGCATGCGAAGTATTACAAATTATCAAGTAACAAGTTTTTTACGATCCTTATCATCCGCCTTTTTTGTATTTTAAAGAGATGTTTTGGCTGAGCATAAAATGTGGTTTTTCTTCCGTTAATTAAGAATTTTGACTTAAGTTGGAAATGGGACTTAAACTCACGTCAGAAGTATATTTAGAGCGAAATAATTTTATTTCATTTTGAAGTATTTGAAAACAATTTTATATTACATATTGCTTACGGTACATATGAAACATCAAGAGAATGTAACTGTGACATGGTAAACCACGACAAAACGCTAATGGGGAGAGGGGGGCCCTTTTGTGTCTCAAGTGCACAAAAAAATACTAAAAAATGGGGCGGGCCAGGGGAGGGGGCCTCTTTGGGGGCCCAGGAAGGAAGGGGTCCCTTTGGGGGCTCAGGAAGGAGGGGGCCCCTTTGGGGGTCCAGGGGGGCCCTTTGAGGTTTGGGTAGGGGACCTTAAAACACTGTTCAAATGGAACTTGTGTATTATAACGACCATAGAGTTTCACCCAAAATCATCTTCTAAAATGTCTCAATGTCTCGCCCCAAAATATCCCTAAAATGCCGATTAATTTATTTTGCCCAAATAATCCCCTAAAAGTAATTTCTGCTCTGTCACATTTGAAATTCCCAGGAAACCATTTCATGCGTAAAATATATTCAGTCTGTCTTGTATCTCTAAAGTGTTCCTAGTTACACTATTATGGCTTCGATAGAATATTAATATTCATCTCTCTGATCTAAAGACCTGGGAAGCAATATTTAAAAATAGAATATTAATTTATTAATTATAGAACATAATAATTAAATAAATAAATAAATAAATAATTATCTTAAAACAGAATCGAGAGACTAGTGATGATATTTTCACTCGTATAGCTATAGATGGAAGCACAGTCAGATAGATACACGGCTATAGTGTGAGGGACAAGCACGAAAAGATAGGTTTATTTTAGGTCACTTAATCTATTATAAAGATGCTTCAGATACCATAATAAAATAAATAAAAAACGACTACATGTAACTAAAATAAATACATTAAAATTTACTTGAAGGATTATTTTAAATATTACTTAACTGTCGATATTTTAATGGTGCTTTAGATACTAGAATAAAAGGAAATTAAATCCAATCTATTTGCAACAAAAATAAATAAACATAATGTATGCGAAGAATTATTTTAAATAATACTTACATGTATCTATTTTAAAGATGCTTTAGATACCTTCATAAAAAAAATAAAAAAAACGACTAGTTGTTACAAACATAAATAAATTAAAATATATATGAAGAATTATCTTAAATATTATTTAACTGTATCTATTCTAAAGATGCTTTAGATATCAGAATAAAAAGGAAATTAAAAACAACTCTACCTGTAGGAAAAAAAATAGATTAAAATATTTGTGAAGAATTATCTTAAATATTATAGATTAAAATAAATTTGAAGACTTATCTTAAATATTACTTAACTGTATCTATTCTAAAGATACTTCAGATACCAGAATAAAAGGAAATTACAAACATTATTACTTGCAACAAAAATAGTAAAATATAATATAAGAATTTGAAACATCTTAAGAATGTAACAGTGAGAAGGTAAACTGCGACAAAACACTAGTAAAATATTCCAACTCTTGCATTTCAACAAAAAAAAAAATCCAAAATGAACTTTGAAACATCAAGAATATGTAACAGTGACTATGTAAACCACGACAAAACACTACTGAAATATTCCAACTCTTACATTTCAACGAAAAAAATCTAAAATGAACTTTGAAACATAAAGAAAATGTAATAGTGAAAAGATAAACCACGACAAAACACTACTGAAATATTTCAACTCTTACATTTCAACGAATAAAATCTAAAATGAACTTTGAAACAACAAGAGAATGTAACAGTGACATGGTAAAGCATGACGAAACACTACTGAAATAATCCAACTCTAACATTTCAACGAAAAAATCCAAAATGAACTTTGAAGCATCAAGAGAATGTATCAGTGACAATTCCAACTCTTACTTTTCAACGAAAAAATGCAATCCAAAATGAACGTTGAAAGATCATGAGAATGTAAGAGTGACAAGGTAAACCACGAAAAAAAACTACTGAAATATTCCAACTCTTACATTTCAACAAAAAAATATCTAAAATGAACTTTGAAACATCAAGAGAATGTAACAGTGACAAGGTAAACCAATACAGAATACTACTGAAATATTCTAACTCTTATATTTCAACAAAAAAAATCCAAAATTAACTTTGAAGCAGCAAGAGAATGTAACATTGACAAGGTAAACCACGACAAAAAACACTACTGAAATATTCAAACTCTTAAATTTCAACAAAAAAAGATCCAAAATGAACTTTGAATCATCAAAAGAATGTAACAGTGACAAGGTAAATCATGACAAAACACTACTGAAACATTCCAACTCTTACATTTCAACGAAAAAAAAAGTCCAAAATGAACTTTGAAACATTAAGAGAAAGTAACAGTGACAAGGTAAACCACGAAAAAACACTACTGAAATATTCCAACTCATACATTTCAACGAATGAGTAAACTTTCAAAGTAAACTTTCAAAGTAAACTTTGGAAAATCAAGGGAATGTAATAGTGACAAGGTAAACCACGACAAAACACTAGTTAAATATTCCAACTCTTACAGTTCAACAAAAAAAAATCAAAAATGAACTTTGAAACATTAAGAGAATGTAATAGTGACAAGGTAAACCACTACAAAACACTACTGAAATATTCCAACTCATAGGTTTTAACGAATGAAATCCAAAGTAAACTTTGAAAAATCAAGGGAATGTAATAGTGACAAGGTAAACGATGACAAAACACTACTTAAATATTCCAACTCTTACAGTTCAACGAAAAAAAAATCCAAAATGAACTTTAAAACATTAAGAGAATGTAACAGTGACAATGTAAACCACGACAAAACACAACTGAAATGTTCTAACTCTTACATTTTAATGAAAAAATCCAAAATTAACTTTGAAACATCATGAGAATGTAACATTGACAAGGTAAACCACGAAAAAACAACTACTGAAATATTCCAACTCTTACATTTCAACAAAAAAAGCAAAAATAAACTTTGAAACATGAAGAGAATGTAACTGTGACAAGGTAACCACGACAAACCACCACTGAAATATTCCAACTCTTACATTTCAACAAAAAAATCTAACATGAACTTTGAATCATCAAGAGAATGTAACAGTGAGAAGGTAAACCAAGACAAATCACTAATGAAATATTCCAACTCTTACATTACAACGAAAAAAAATCTAAAATGAACTTTGAAACAACAAGAGAATTTAACTATGACAATGTAAACCACGACAAAACACTACTGAAATATTCCAACTCTTAAACTTCAACGAAAAAAAAATCCAAAATGAGCTTTGAAACATCAAGAGAATGTAACAGTGACAAGGTAAACCACGATAAAACACTACTGAAATATTGTAACTCATACATTTCAACGAATGAAATCCAAAGTGAACTTTGAAACATCAAGAGAATGTAACAGTGACAAGGTAAACCACGAAAAAACACTACTGAAATATTCCAACTCTTACAGTTCAACGAAGAAAAAGATCTAAAACGAACTGTGAAACAACAATAGAATGTAAGAGTGACAAGGTAAACCACGACAAAAAACTACTGAAATATTCCAACTCTTACATTTCAACAAAAAAAAATCCAAAATGAATTTTGAAAAATCAAGAAAATGTAACTGTGACAAGCTAAACCACGACAAAACACCACAGAAATATTCCAACCCTTACATTTAAAAAAAATCCCAAATGAATTTTTAAAAATCAAGAAAATGTATCAGTGTAAAGGTAAACATCGACAAAACAATACTGAAATTTTCAAACTCTTAAGGTTCAACAAAAAAAAATCCAAAATGAACTTTGAAACATCAAGAGAATGTAATAATGACATTGTAAACCTTGACAAAACACTATTAAAATATTTCAACTCTTACATTTCAACGAAAAAAAAAAGTCCAAAATGAACTTCAAAAAATTAAGAGAATGTAATAGTGACAAGGTAAACCATGACAAAAACACCACTGAAATATTCCGACTCATACACTTCAACGAATGAAATCCAAAGTGAACTTTTAAACATCAAGCAAATGTAACATTGACAAGGTAAACCACGACAAAACACTACTGAAATATTCCAACTCTTACATTTCAACGAATAAAAAGTCCAAAATGAACTTTGAAACGTTAAGAAAGTGTAATAGTGACAATCTAAACCACGACAAAACACCACAGAAATATTCCAACCCTTACATTTAAAAAAAATATGAAATGAACTTTGAAACATAAAGAGAATGTAACAGTGACAAGGTAAACCTCGATAAACACTACTGAAATATTCCAACCCTTACATTTCAAAAAAAAAACTAAAATAAACTTTGAAACATCAAGAGAATGCAACAGGGACAAGGTAAACCCCTACAAAACACTACTGAAATATTCCAACTCTTACAGTTCGACGAAAAAAAAATCCAAAATGAACTTTTAAACATGAAGGCAATGTAACACCGACAATGTAAATCACGACGAAACACTACTGAAATATTCCAACTCTTACATTTCAACAAAAAAAAATCCAAAATGAACTTTGAAACATCAAGAGAATGTAACAGTGACAAGGTAAACAACGACAAAACACTACTGAAATATTACAACTCTTACAGTTCAACAAAAAAAAATCCAAAATGAACTTTGAAACATTAAGAGAATGTAACACTGACAATGTAAACCACGAAGAAACACTACTGAAATATTTCAACTCTTACATTTCAACGAAAAAAAAGTCCAAAATGAAGATTGAAACATTAACAGAATGTAATATTGACAAGGTAAACCATGACAAAAACACCACTGGAATATTCCTACTCATACATTTCACAGAATGAAATCCAAAGTGAACTTTGAAACATCAAGAGAATGTAATATTGAAGAGGTAAACCACGACAAAACACTATTGAAATATTCAAACTTTTACATTTCAAGGAAAAGAAAAATCTAAAATGATCTTTAAAACATCAAGAGAATGTAACAGTGTCAAGGTAAACCACGACAAAACACTACTGAAATAATCGAACTCTTACATTTCAACGAAAAAATATCCAAAATGAACTTTGAAACATGAAGACAATGTAACACTGACAATGTAAACCACGACGAAACACTACTGAAACATTCCAATTCTTACATTTCAACAAAAAAAATCCGAAATGAGCTTTGAAACATCAAGAGACTGTAACACTGACAATGTAAACCACGACGAAACATTACTGAAATATTTCAACTCTTACATTTCAACGAAAAAAAGTCCAAAATGAAGGTTGAACCACGATTGATAATTGATAACCACGATGAAGATTGATAAACCACGACAAAACACTACTGAAATATTCCAACTGTTACAGTTCGACGAAAAAAAATCCAAAATGAACTTTGAAACATGAAGACAATGTAACACTGACAGTGTAAACCACGACGAAACACTACTGAAACATTCCAACTCTTACATTTCAACAAAAAAAATCCGAAATGAACTTTGAAACATCAAGAGAATGTAACAGTGACAATATAAACCACAACAAAACACTACTGAAATATTCCAACTCTTACATTTCAACAAAAAAATCCAAAATGAACTTTGAAACATCAAGAGAATGTAACAATGACAAGGTAAACCACGACAAAACACCACTGAAATATTCCAATTCTTACATTTCAACCAAAAAAAATCTAAAATGAACTTTGAAACATCAAGAGAATGTAACAGTGACAAGGTAAAACCCGATAAAACACTACTGAAACATTCCAACTCTTACATTTTAAAAAAAAATCCAAAATGAACTTTAAAACATCAAGAGAATGCAAAAGTGACAAGGTAAACCACGACAAAACACTATTGAAATATTGCAACTCTTACATTTCAACAAAAAAAAGTCCAAAATGAACTTTGAAACATTAAGAGAGTGTAACAGTGACAAGGTAAACCACGACAAAACACTACTGACAAACAACGACAAGCCGAGAAACCGTGACAAAACACTACATTTCAACGAAAAACACAATCCAAAATGAACTTTGAAACATCAAGAGAATGTAACAGTGACAAGGTAAACCATGACAAAACACTACTGAAATATTCCAACTCTTAAATTTCAACGAAAAAAAGTCCAAAATGAACTTTGAAACATCAAGAGAATGTAATAGTGACAAGGTAAACCATGACAAAACACTACTGAAATATTTCAACTCTTACAGTTCGACAAAAAAAAATTCAAAATGAACTTTGAAACATGAAGAGAATGTAACACTGACAATGTAAACCACAACGAAAAACTACTGAAATATTCTATCTCTTACAGTTCGACGAAAAAAAATCCAAAATGGGATTAATCCTTCAGATTCGTTGATTTCTTCTCATCAATATGGCTTCCGTTCAAAATTTTCAACTGCCCATGTCACTAATCGACGCCTTACAGTTTATCCGGTCCCAACTTGACCTTAAAAACACTGTAACTGGCTTATTTCTTGATTTTTCTAAGGACTTTGACATGGTTGATCACAGTGTTTTATTAAGTAAACTTAAGAACATAGGGATTCGTGGAATTCCTTTCTCATGGTGCGGCTCCTATCTCTCTGGTAGAGTAGAGAGTGTGAGTCTGGGTGGCATGACCTTGCATCCCCTACCTGTCCGGAGGGGCGTCCCGCAGGGCTCTGTTCTCGGTCCAATACTGTTTCTCCTTTATATTAATGATTTGGTTACAGGCCTGGGTCTATCAGTGCACCCAGTACTTTTTGCTAACGATACCAACTTTTTCATCACCAGCCCTAATTTAACATCCGTCGTCACCTCTGCTCAAATTCTTCTGAATAGTGTACAGCTCTCTTGTTAACTGCATGACCATAAACAGCAAGAAAAGTCAGGTTGTATTATTTCGAACCCCTTACAAAAAAAATGAAGCTCAGCAAGCACTTGGCCTAAAATATGCCACCAATCTCCTCTCGCAGGTCGAAATTGCCAAGTTTCTTGGTGTCCACATAGACTACTCCCTATCATTGGCAACTCCTAAATTCTGTATCAGAGCCATAATCTTGTAACAGGTAAATATTATTAATCGTGTGAATAATTTTCTTCCCCCTGATATCCTTGTCACCCTTTATTACTCTTTTATTTGCCCATATATCTCATAGTGCTCGGGGCAACACTTATCCTTCAGTTACCAATAAATTAAAAACTGCCCAAAACCGTACCAGCAAAGCAGTTTTTCGGATGCTCCGACTATATCCCACCCAGGACTTGTTCTTCGATTTTGGTATTATTCCTTTTGAACAAATTATTAAAAAATCAAAATTATTCCTTGCATACGCCGCTTACCATAAAAACATTCCTCCCCAATTATTATCTTATTTTAATAACCGTTCCTTTATTGTCCCCAAGTGTATCTCTAGCTCTACCCAGCGATCCCCCATTTATAAATCTATACTTCAATGGAATATGATACCCTCCAGTATCGAGCTATCCACAAGTTTTCGCACGCTGTATAACAATGTTACTAAACTTTGATATTATAAATCTCTAAATTTTTAATCAATTTGCTTTAATTTACCCATGTTTTCTCTTTTTTCTGTTTTTCCTTTTTTCTCTCTTGTTCATTTTCATTTTTTTGTTGTTATGGTCCTCAACAAATTCGCTTCCAGGATCCATATTATTATTGGTGTTATGTTTCATCTTGTTTTTATTTCAATAAATTGAATTGAATTGAAAAAGAATTTTGGTGAGTGAATATTATATTCTTTTTATTCAAGACTTTTGTCATTGTAGCCAGATTTTAACTCTCTGTCATCTGGGTTTCTTATTGACAGGGGATTACTTATCTTTAGCAATTTTACATGTTTTGTAACAGCAATTCAGGTACAATAGGCATTTTGGATGAAACGCCTCTTAAGTGCTTGCAGAAATATTGCTTATTTAAGACTCAAAATTGATCAATGTGTCTCCTTTAAATATGTGCAATATCTTTAATGTATGGTGTGAGCTTTGGTTTAAAGGAGAGGGACGGTGCCCCCCCTCCATTAATATTCTGAATAAATATCAAACGGACCTAACAGTCAAAATTGTGTTTTTGTTATGAATATCATATTTTAAATATTGATAGATTACTGTCGTCTTTGGACAGGTAAAATACTTTCCCTTTTTTTACGGGCTTAAGCAGATTGAAATTTAAGCCTAAAAGTTTAAATCATGACGTACATAATTGAAAAAAGCATCCAATTTTTTTTTCTTTTATCTTGCGTGATGAACTGGGATTATTGATGGACAGCTAAATGTGGGTATAATGGTTCTGATGAATCTCCTCTTTTATATCCTTTCTGATATGTAAAAGATATTAGGTCTTCTTGGCTTATAATGGAACTTCATATCGTGGGACCCATTTAATATTTTTAATTGATATAATAACTTAGTGTATATGTTTTAATGTATAGAGTGAGCTTTGGCTTAGGGGGAGGGGGAACGGTGCCCTCATTAATATTCTGAATAAATATCAAACAGACCTAATAGTCAATTTTTTTTATTTCTTATTCATTGTATTTAAAACATTGATAGATTAGCGTCCTCCTTGAACTGGTAAAATTCTTTCCTTTTTTTCTAATTTAAGCAGATTGAAATTTTGCCTATAAGTTTTTAAATGTGACGTTGATAATTGAAAAAGGCATACAATTTTTTTTCTTTTATCCTGCATGATGAAATAGAATTATTATTGGACAGCTAAATTTGGATATAATTGTTCTGATATACCCCCTCTTTTAAATGCTTTCTGATATAAAAAAGCCATTAGGTCTTCTTGGCTTAGAATTGGAACTATTTATCGTTGGACCCATTTGAGATTTAAAATTGATCTAATAACTTAGTATATATGTTTTAATGTATGGCTTGAACTTTGGTTTTAGAGAGGGAGGGGGTGAGGATTATTATTATTCTAAAAAAAAACCTGTGGAGCTAATACGCAAAATTGTGTTATTTCTATGCATCATAGTTTAAATATTGATAGCTTAGGTTCCACCTAGGACTAGAAGAATTATTTCTCTCTTGTTAATTTAGGTTAATAAACCTATATGTTATCTGAGGGACTTACCTTACGAAAAAACTAAATATTATTTTTTATTTAAGGATGTTGATGCTCAAAGTCATCGTGAACAAAGCTACCTAAGCTCGATGGCGGGTCTGAAACCACTGATATGGACCTAATTAGATCATTGAACTTGGCGAGGAGAAATGTAATGGCCTGTGCGCCACCATCTGATAGGTATGGCATTTCTGATGAGTTTCCTGTAATTTCTGTTGTAAGTGTCTTTATCAGATAGTTATGTATATTTGGTAATGGAGTAATTTTGGGTGGTGGGAAAGAGATGGTGAGGGTTCAAAAAAGATCTGTTTCCATTCTACATAAATGAAAATCCATAATAAACCATACTTTTTTTATTCAAACTTATAATGGGCTTAAAATAGCTATTTTTCGGTCGCGACTGTTTAAAAACTATCATCAAAGCTACAGTTTAGTTCCGCCATTACGAGACAAGACACAAGAAACTCTTATTTTGATAATTTCGTAAATCAAGAGTAAACTCATTTCTTTCTTTGGTTACAGTAAAAAGAGTCTTTTGAGAATGTTATCACTTTGATTGACATACAAAATAATACATTATGTAGCAAAATCGGATCTAGGCAGTTGTCGTGAAAAGTAAAATCAATGTATTATTCATGGCTATCTTAATTAAGCAAACACCAAGAGACAAATGCCGTGTCTTTTGGCTTAGTATTCTTTGAGGAAAATAGACAATTTTCTTAATTATTGATTGGACAGGAGGAGGGTTTACACTTACATGAACTTTGATTACACTACATATTCTTTTTTCCCCTTAATAATTTTAAATCAGCTAGTTGTATGTGAGTATATTAACTCATGGGCTAATTATTGAAGAGGAAGAAGAAGAGGGGATAGAGGGGGAAAAATCCACTTCTATTTTACATAAATGACCATTGAGCTGATTGATAATTTATTTTATTGACTTTATAAAATATTTGACATTGCAAATGGAAAATAAATCCTGTTTTTATAGATTAACATAGGTGAATTATTGCCTCCATCAACATCTGCTCAAGATTCACTTATTTTCAATGAGCCCTGACTAATGGATTCTCTGGACAGAGTTGTAGTTGATGATAATCTAGAATGGTAAAGGGCCTTTGAACATGAATGTTTTGGGAATATGGCTAGCTTGGAGGACCTAACTTGTGATATAGACATGAACGAGGACCCGGAATGGACAAAAATATTTATATATGAATATTTGGGTGATATCCCCACAAGTGTACCTACCCGGGATTCGCATGCTAACATACATGATCACCACCGATGTAGTAATAGCTTTTATTATATCGTATGACTCCTGCTAAACACTGTAGCAATAGTAGATTTTCTTTTTGCCTTTTCATTGACATTTTATCACAATTTTTAAATATTTAGTTAAGAGTGTTGTTTTGCCTGACATTGATAGACTACACAGAAACGATCTGAATGGTGTTTTAAATTAAAAAATAATGCTGTTCTCCTCAACAGCTCACCTACATATAACTGTAAACCATAGATGTCTAATGACTCCACTTTTATTGAACTTTTCCACTGAAAGGTCCACTGAACTTTTAATAGCAAGAAGAAAGCCAACAAAGAATCATATTTTCTTTTATTTTTAACATAAAAAAAAACTTTAAAAATAATAATAATGCAATTAGAAAAAATCACTTTTATTAAACAAAAATATACATAATCAGAATTTTTTTATTTATTTATTTATAACAAAAACATAAGCAACATTTATTTGAAATAGGCAAAGGGAAAAAAACTTTTTATTAAACAATAGATACACTTGAAATAATATCAGACTTCTTTTTATTTATTTTACTTATAAGAAATACAATTTTTTTTGAAATAGGAACTAGGAAAAGACACTTTTCTCTTAAAAAATAAATACACTTAAAATAGTATCACTTTTATTTATTTTACAAGAAATTAAAACACATTTTTAATTTGAAATGGGGTCCCCCATCCCCGGGGGCTTCCTGCTGTGTTGCCAAAGGCTGAGGCTGCCACTGCGGCGGCCAGAAAGCACGGGGGAGCTAACTGTGGCGGACCGGACCGGGCTGGGGACATTAAATTATGAAGAAATAGCTCTGCCTTGCATATTGAAAATTTATTACCTTTGATAAGAAAATTAATGAAATTCCCAAAACCACCCACCCACCACCCAACTTTTACTATGAATGAATTAAATTTTATTTATTCAGACCGAGTTACTTACTATACTCAATACATTCAACTCGACCTGAAATTAGATAGTGTTCGTGTGGCAGTACCTTCACACCATCCTCAAGTACATGAACTTTATCTGATCTGGCCGACATGGCGTTTTTTTCAACTCTAACTGCATAGTTTCTACATTGTAAGAAGCGAATCGCCATGACTTTCACTCATGGCACTAAACTACGTTCAATAAAGTTTCTATAAATACTCATAGTGAAATTATGTTTTACAAAGTGTGTAGGCACCCCCTCACAAACTTGTTTGATATCCTTGTTATGTGTTTCCAAACAGTATGCTTTCGGCCCAGGAAACACACCACTCGATATCAGATGGCTTCCTGTTTCACATTTTAACTTTAACAACTGATTTGGAGCCTGACGTTTCACTAACTCTAGATAGAAGGATTCATTCCAGTTGGTGTAGTCCATTCGTGAGCTAATGTACTCTCCATTTTCCAAATCATTCTATATATTTTCAGTTTTAACTTTTAACAGGAGTGCATAAGTATCTCTTGATCTTGTCCCTCAATTTGCCATTGTACTTTAAACACATTATAATAAAATGATAACATGAGTTTTTTTTATATTTCCGTTATTGCACTCCCGACTGCAGTATTTTTATTTAAAATAACGTTTTTTTCTTACAATGTAGAAACACCAAATTAGAGTATGTGATTGTGAAAGATGTGAAGTTTGGATCCGCCATGATTCGAGCACAATCTTTGGGATCGGTTACTATGTCACAACGAATTCCGTTTCGTACGCTTTCGTACATTTTACCGAAGGCTGAGTTCAAAATGTGTTTATAGATTTCCTTTTCGACCTTCTTTTTCTTTGTGAACTTCTACTGACAAAGGTGTCAATAAATGTTTTCATATAAGGCTTTAGATCAAATTGAAGGGTTCTATAAATAAGTGTGACTTTGAAAACATTAGACACCATCCATCTCAATAGCACGTGATGAACAACGATATTCTGTTTCGGGTTAAGGTCATCAACAAGTTTTTGCTTTGAAGGCACCCAGTGTATGCTCCCATCCTCTACTAAAGATAAATTGTAGGAGCTCAGAGAGTCCCTACCCACCGATCAATTTATGCACGGGATAACAAAGTCTTTTACCGAGTCATGATTTCCATGGGTATTTCACCGTCAATTTCAAAAAACCATCCTTGATCCCCATTCTCCTCACTAGCAATGTTGGGGAAATACGAATCACAAGGATCATTAAGACATTTTTAATTGCCACACGGTAAACAGTAGTGAGACATCGCCAACAGATACAGGGAATTCAGAGCCAAAAAACTGCATCTGACTTTTCATCGGTGTGCAGTCCGGTTGGATCAGTTTTCATGATACAGTCATCTTGACAAACACACCCATCCCTCATTGATCTCTCTACAAACAGATGCTGATCCACCTCGTTGATCAGACCTATTTCTTCTTTGCTGATTTTAAGAATGAAGTCCATCACCAGATGAGGAGTGGAATAATAATACCCTAAATCCAACCTAAATTCCCCATAGATTTTATCCATGTTTTTTACACACAATTTCCAGAAGAGTCAATACATCAGTTGCCAAGTACAGGTTACAGTAATCCCAACTTTTTTTTAAATCCTCCCTTTGCCCAAACCCTCTGGGCTAATTCATAGTCGCCAGTGGTACATTGACTATCCGTAAGGGAATTATAAAATGCTTTGATAGGCAGCCATAACACCTCATCTAGCCTCAAGGTAGAGTTGTAGTAATCATATAAGTATATGCCCTCACACAATAATAATTCATACATTTTATCATCATGGAAGTTTTGTTTAAGGAGGGGGGAACAATCAAAATTGTCAGGTTTCTGTACCTGAATGAACTGACTTAAAGATTTGGGGAAGAAACTGAAAGAGTCTAAGAAACAAATCTTATTCAGGCACTTGTTACCCTTGTCAACTGTTTTCGACAGGAATTCTAGCAGCAGTAGCTTCTCCCATGATTGAGGTATGATACTATAAGACAAAGAGACATATATCCATGCGTTATCTACAACTCCTTCCTTGGCCACGCGGGCCACCACCTGTAAAATAAACTTTAAATCGTAATTGGAATTGTGTATAAAAGCCGGTGCGAAATATTGCTGACTAACGTTTAATTTTGCATGATTTATGTGCAACCCCTCTGAAGTTACTCCATTCCGATGACATTTCCTACCATAAATGATCATGGTCGATCACCTTCATCTTTCCCCCATTCTCAATACCATCATCAAATTCTCCCTTGCAAACCCAACATATCTTAGGATTTTTAATGGATAATCTGTCATCTGATATTAGAACCATAAGATAGTGTGTAGAGCTTAGGCGAGAAATTTTGCCATTCGCTGTTTTTATCATACTGGTTAATACCATGCGTAGGCAGACTTCCCCACCTAACGACTCAACTACATCCAGCACTTGCATGGTATTAGTAGAGTCTCTTTGAGCGTGAGCGTAAGAGTCCCCTATGGCTTTATGTATTTTAACACGATTTCGGTTTGAAGAATCGTACAAATCTGTGAGTTTGGCCTCGCAGTCCAAAGTGATCTTGTTGCTACGCATTAGCGAGTTTTGGAAGTTCTTAAATCGCAAGACCACCCTATCTCCGCTAGCTGTTTCCACAGACTAGTATCTATGACGTCTACAGTGTTTCATGTGATGCCTTAATTTTAAATCAATACGAAATCTTGAGAGGCATGTTGGAAAGTAGTAGCATATACCCCCACCCCTGTTTCTTACAAACACATAGAGCCATACTAAAATCAGTTATTGGGCTAAAATTTCCTATTGAATCAAGCTCTGAAGGAGACGTGTATAGAATCCAGACCCAATGCTTCACTGATTCAATGGACGGAGCCCTAACTGGAAATAATACTCCCTTTTTATCAGCACGATGACCCTGTTCAAATTCTATTTTGCACTGTAACACCATAACACCAATCTTTGACTGTTCATTAGCCCACTCAAAAAATCTATCCCTTTAAAGTGTTACGAGAAAATAACCATTTAAACAATTGAAATCTACTTTAGGAAACTTTGACCCATTTCCATTAGCTGCCAATTTATCCAAATTTTTCTTACAAGCATTTTTTTTTCAGAGGTCTAAAGGCCGTAATCAAAAGGCATACTTGGAACACTGTAGCCTCGCATCGAAACAGATTCGTTGTATTCCCTGACAATCCTATAAATCAGAATGATATTTTAATTCTATATTCCCACTCCCCCTCTTAAAAAAAATCTTTTTTATATCTACAAATATTCAATTCAATTCAGTTTATTTGCAATTTATTAAATACTAAAATAAATACATAAATACACTTAAGGGCTAGAGGTCTCAAGAAGCATAGCTTGTAGAGGACCTCGTATCGCTCACAAAATCCACACAAAACAAATCAGGGAAGAAAAAAAATACAACAATATCTAAAAAATATAAAGACAATGCGAGAAAAATCAACAAAAAAACAAAAAAAAACAACTGCTACACAATAACCTTTGACTTAATTTTATCCAAACTGAAAATTTTCCTGCAATTTATTAAAATTCCAAGCCATTAATAATAATATTAAACAACGGGGTTCAAGTCCGATTCAACATAATAAGAGAAGAACTAAATTTCTTCAAGCCTTAGAGAATATTTTTCTGCAAAGGGAAGAAGAGTTTTTGATAAGAGAAAGTTCACCGGGTATAGAGTTCCAAAGAGCACTTTCTCTATAAATTGGTGACCTCTGAGCTGCTAAGGATGCCCTTTTAGGCAGCCAAAATTGGTGAACAGAGCTCCGAAGCAAAGTATGGCAGTTACGTGTTGATGCTAGATCAAAGTAGGATAAGACGTTTGGAGGAAGCGAGGCACGTCTAAGGCATCTAGACCTGTATCACTGTAAAGATCAGCTGTAGGATAGAGTCAGGGAATCCGAAAAGTTGCCTTTACCGCTCTATTCTGTGCTGTTCGGAGTCGCCGAAGGGAAGAATAGTTAGTATTGTCCCATACAGTGCAGCAATAAGAAAGATAAGAAAGGGAAAATGGATAGTAAAGAGAAAGCATTACATCAGGAGGAAGAAAGTGATTGGCACGATGAAGCATAGACACTTGACGAGAAATTCTAGAATGGGCATAGGAAATATGAGTTTTGAAAGAAAGAAAACAATCAACGTGCACACCAAGAAGTTTAACACAAGAGCACTGGGGAATTATATCAGTACCATAAAAAACAAAGATTGTTGGGGAAGGTTCAGACATGTGGTATGGGATTCGAAAATGAATAATGCTACTCTTAGAGCTATTCATCAGAAACCCGTTCTGCTCAAACCAATCACGCACATGGTTGAACAGGAGCTTAGCCTTAGCAACATCAGAGGGCAGATCATTAGAAACCACAAAAAAATTACTATCGTCTGCAAACAAAACAGTATGGGTATCAAGGTTGGGAGTTAGAGGAAGGTTATAAATATAATTAAGAAAGAGGAATGGTCCTAAAACTGAGGCTTGAGGTACCCCTTTGAAAACCAAAGCTAGATCAGAATTTTTCCCATCGTAACACACATACTGAGATCTATTAGAAAAATAAAATTTAAACCATTCAAAGCCAATTCCCCGAACTCCAAGTAGAGAAAGTTTTCCCAGTAAGACAAAATAAACTACCATGTCGAAACCTTTATAAAAATCAAGAAATAGTCCTAGAACACAACGACTCTTGTCTGAATTTTCAGAAAAAATAATTCTTTTTAGCTAGTCTAATTGTTGATGTTAATACATTCTTATAATACTTATACTATGATACATCATCAAGATCAAGGCTTTTGCAAGCCAGCCTAAAAAGCTCTGACTTCTGTATTGTTGATGTCACAAGACTAGGAGACAACCAAGGCATCTTGGGTTTATATTTACCAGAATATTTTACTAGTGGAATTTTTTTTCAATTAATCTTTGCAGCCGAATCATTAATGAGGCGGAAGCCCTATTAACATCTTCAGAACACGTGCGAATTCTGTAACGTCAACTAGAGCACATGCAGTAGAGAGTATAGGTCGGAAGCCATACTGGTGATCACACAGAACAAAACCGCTTCCAATTGAAGCACCAGTAGACAGGAAAGAAAAAAGGCTCTTATGCACAACTTTTTCAATTAGTTTCGTGAAAATTGGGAGAATTGATATAGGATAAAAATTTGACATTAAGCTGGGGTCACCCTTCTTAAAAAGGGGAGTACTTTTGTAATTTTAAACGAATCAGGGTATAAACCTTTTGAAATAGATAGATTAAAAATATGGGTAAGAAGTTCAACAACATAAGAAGGAACAGACTTAAGCACATGGTTTGTTAATCCAAGCGCATCAGCTGTGTTACTGCTACTTAAAGAAGAAATAAAGTTACAGATCTCTATCCTTGTACAATGAGTTAGAAAAATACTTCTCTCAGCTGGTGAAGACTTACCTAGTTTATAAAGGGAGGGGGTCTTAACAGTTGGTTGGGTGGCAAAATTAAGAGTTGAAGGCACTAGGAACGACTGCTGTTTCAATACTTGAACCATCTTCACTCTTGAAGGCAGTTGGCTGTTTCTTTGATTATTTTCTACGAGATAATTCTTCATTAACTACACTCCAAACTTTCTGTAAATTACCTTTGCATTCCTGAATTTTCAGAAAAAATAATTCTTTTTAGCTAGTCTAATTGTTGATGTTAATACATTCTTATAATACTTATACTATGATACATCATCAAGATCAAGGCTTTTGCAAGCCAGCCTAAAAAGCTCTGACTTCTGTATTGTTGATGTCACAAGACTAGGAGACAACCAAGGCATCTTGGGTTTATATTTACCAGAATATTTTACTAGTGGAATTTTTTTTCAATTAATCTTTGCAGCCGAATCATTAATGAGGCGGAAGCCCTATTAACATCTTCAGAATTCATTACTGAACACCAATCACTAGCACTAAGATCAGACATAATGTTATGAACATTGCTCTGAATATAAAGTCTTGAATAAGACTCACCTCTGGTATCCTCTTGGCTCAAAACTTTTAATTTGGGAACAGAGCAATAAATTGGAAAATGGTCAGAACGATCAGAGAAAATAATACCAGAGGAAAATTTTATATAATTTAGAATACAGAAAATATTGTCAGGGTTGCAGAAGATGCGACTGGATCAACAAAAGTAGGAAAGAAAATACAAGGAAGAAGGCCAGAGGAAGAAATAGATTCAAAAAAAACGGTCAGACTCATTATCACACCCAATTTTAAATAAATTACAATTAAAGTCTCCGAGCATAAAAACACTTCTTAAAGCAAGCTTATCAACTGACTACATTTCATCCATTAATTCAGAAAATTTCAATATTGGGAAATGTGGAGGCCTATAAAATAAACAAATAGTGTCACAACTTACTGTATCCCATGACAGGTCAACAATCAAAGCATACACACTTCTATTAATTACGACTGGATCAAAAATCTTCTCAAGATCTAAACATCTCACAACATTAAGATTACTTATGAAAAAGGGATATACCATCAGAGCACTTAGTTAGAGATCTAGTTGAGTGGTATGCAGTAAAACCTGGTATGTCATGCACAGACATATAATCACTTGAAGTCAGCCAGGTATCTGTGGGACCTACTGCATGATAAGGGTAGTTGTTACCACCAATATATTGCAGAACATTATCTCATTTGTACCTTAAACCTTGCACATTCAAATTAAACACAATAAAGTTATTAACAGAAGACATTGAGGGCAGCACTTTTTCAAAGTAATGTTGATAAGAATGGTAACAACAATCATACTGATGAAGAGATGTTTACAGAGGATAATTTTCACTATACTGCTACTACTACTACTAACAACTCACTGCAGCACAAAACCGCCTGTGGCCAAAACAGCTACACACGCTCCTCCTCCATCCCAATCTATTCAAAGCCTCCCTTTTTAAGCCCAACTATGAAGTTCCAATTTCCTTTAAATCTTTCTTTATGACGTCCTCCTACCCCAGACGAGGACAGCCTGCTTTCCGTTTAGCTCTAGACGGTTGGCCGAAAAGAACAATTTTCGGCAATCTGTCATCCTTAATCCGCACAACGTGCCCTAGCCACCTCAACCTTTCTTTCATTATAGCCCATGGAACCACATTTACCGTATGGCCTATTGTTTGAAATACCGTCAGTCAGCCGTGTCCCCAGAACAATCCTTAAGCAATTTCTTTGAAAAACATCTAGCAAATCTTCATCCGCTTTTTGGAGCGCCCATGCTTCAGAGCCATATTTAATCACTGTCATCACTGTATCTTCCAATATTCTAATGTTAATTCGCAGACTTATCTTCCTATTTTTCCAAACTTTTTTTGACTGTGAAAAACACCCTGAGCCTTGGCTATTCTACTTTTGACATCTTCACTGCTCCAACCATCTTTACTAATAATACTACCAAGATACGTGAAGCTGTCCACCTGATCAATCTTTTCATTAGCCAACTTCACCTTTCCATCTTCACTTATTCTTAGCCTTAGTGACTTAGTCTTTTTAACATTAATTTTCAAACCTATTCTAGCACACTGAAATCGCAAAACCTCTAAAACATCAGTCATTTTGCTCATTCTTTCATCTAGGATGCTTAAATCATCAGCATAATCTAAGTCCAGGAGACTTTTTCCTCCCCATTTGATTCCGTGGTCTCCCATTGCCTTTCCTGTGCACCTTAAGACAATGTCTATCAAAATAATCCATATAAAGGGGGATAGAACACAACCCTGCATAACTCTTGATTCAATATACTCAAGAGAAACAAAAGGTGAATCAAAACACACTGAACCAAGAAGAGAATGTCTAGTTAGGAAAAAAAAGAAAATCTTGAGTATCTTTTGTTTTCATTATCAAATATTAGGAAAAGTAGTGAAACAGATAAAGCTAAATTAGTGTGGACAGGAAGAATACAGCATGGAAAATAAGTTAACAAAAAAACTGCATGCAATAATTTTGATGACAAGGGAAAAAGAACAAGACAAAGAAAAAAACAGAAAAATTGGCAAAAAAAACTAAACAGATAAAATTTAGTTATAAAGAGAAGAGTTATGTTAAGCAGCACTAGTCATTCTGAAACAATACTGGCAAAAGTATCTTGCAAAACAGGAAGGGCATTAATGTCCCCAATGGATAATATTTTGAGTACCCTACTTCCACTTTTAACAAAAATATCACCATTCACAGCCCATGCATTAATTCTGCCTAAATGAGCTTTAGCTTGTGAAAGTAAGGTAAGCCTAGGTCTAGTCAGAGGCTCATTAACGACCACACCAGATCTTTTCAGTTCATTTTTATTTTTGAGAAGCAAGAAACGTGCTCTCAGGTTGCAGAACTCAATAATGACTGGTCGATTTTTATTACCAACTGGTTTTCCAGTACGTTTGACAAACACAATGTCACTGTTCAAAACACTAATGCCAGGAAACTTATCTTGACAAAGTGACAAAAACTTAGGTTCAGGGTTATCGAATGTAGTATCCTCAGGTAATCCAAATACAATGAGTTGATTTTTTAATTGTTGCTGCTTAAGCTGATCAGTTTGAGCAGCAGCATGATCAACAAGCTTTTTTCAATGTCTGCAATTTTACCTGAAAAGTCCATTGCCTGAAGCTGTGTACTGACCATCTGTTTAATGTCCTCCTGGAAGGAGCCTGACATCAGGTCCCTTACTGCCAAATTGAGCACCCTGAATTCTAGCACCCTGAACTTGCAAAACCTCTAAAACTTCATTCCTTTTGCTCATACTTTCATCTAGGATGCTTAAATCATCAGCATAAGCTAAGTCCAGGTGACTTTTTTCTCCCCATTAGATTCCGTGGTCTCCCATTGGCTTTCCTGAGCTCCTTCAGACAAAGTCCATCAAAATAATCCATATAAAGGGGGATAGAACACAACCCTGCTTAACTCCTGATTTAATATCATCAAGAGAAACAAAAGGCAAATCAAAACACACTGAACCAAGAAGAAAAAGTCTAGTTAGGAAACAAAGAGAATCTTGAGTATCCTCCGTTTTCATTATTCAATATTAGGAAAAGTGGTGAAACAGATAAAGCTAAATTAGTGTTGATAGGAAGAATACATCATGGAAAATAAGTTAACAAAACAAACTGCAGGCAATAATTTTGATGACAAGAGAAAAAGAACAGGACAAAGAATAAAAAAAAAGGGAAAATTGGCAAAAAACGACTAAACAGATGAAAATTTGTTGTAAGGAGAAGAGTTATGTTAAGCAGCACTAGTCATTCTGAAACAATACTGGCAAAAGTATCTTGCAAAATAGGAAGGGCATTAATGTCACCAATGGATGATATTTTGAGTACCCCACTTCCACTTTTAACAATTATATCACCATTCACAGCCCATGTATTATTCCTGCCACAATGAGCTTTAGTTTGTGAGAGTAAGGTAAGTCTAGGTTTAGTCAAAGGCTCATTAATGACCACACCAGATCTTTTCAGGTCATTTTTATTTTTGAGAAGAAAGAAACGTGCTCTTAGGTTGAAGAACTCAATAATGACTGATTGATTTTTATTACCAACTGGTTTTTCAATACATTTGACAAACACAGCGTCACTGTTCAAAACACTAATGCCAGGAAACTTATGTTGGCAAAGTGACAGAAACTTAGGTTCAGGGTTATAAAATGTAGTATCCTCAGGTAATCCAAATACAATGAGCTGATTTTTTAATTGTTGCTGCTTAAGTTGATCAGTATGAGCAGGAACATGATCAGCAAGCTTTTTTTCAATGTCTGCAATTTTACCAGAAAAGTCCATTGCTTGAAGCTGTGTACTGATCATCTGTTTAATGTCCTCCTGGATGGAGCCTGACATCAGGTCCTTTACTGCCAAATTAAGGTCAACTTTGTCACCTTACATAGGTAGACCAAGGGATTGAACTTGTGACTGAATGCTCTTTGTAACAGTAGTAAGCAGGGATTTAAAGACATTTTCTTCAATGGACTTTGCCATCTTCTTCAAATTAGTAATATCTATCTGAACCTAAGACATAGCAATGGCAGGATTATTTGGATTAGAAGGCCTAGAAATAGCAGCAGTAGATTGGCTCCTGGCAGACATTTCAAAGAAGCAATATGAGCAAACCACAGCAGAATACAGAAACCAAAGAAAATGCAGGAAGCAAGCAGATGCTGAGCAGCAACAGGATTGTTGAAAATTAGAAGAAATTGGAAAGAATCTTACCCTTAAAGTCTCCTCTTACCGTAGGGGTATCGTTGGATATACTTTTCAGTTGTAATAGGGACAGTTGATGAACCCAGTGGTACCAATAGTTGTTGTTTCTTGTTAAAAACCAATGACATATAATTCAGCACACATGTCTCGAACTTTGAATTTCACCGCTTAAAATCTCAAAAAATAAAAACCGCGTTTTCAGGCTCAGCGGGTTCGAACACGGGTTGTCCTCGTCTAGTTTCAAGTTTCTAGTTTTTCGTCTAGTTTTGTCTAGTTTCAGCGGGTTCGAAGCTTCAACCCCGTGTTTGATGCACTAGATGCACTGCTGAACAACGCTTGATGCGCTAGACACGAAAAACCCGTGTTTAAAGACGGGTTGTTCAAAGATCAGCAGGTTTGAACACGGGTTGTTCTCGTCTAGTGCATTAAGCGTTGTGCGTCAGTGCATCTAGTGTATCAAACACGGGGTTGAAGCTTCGAACTCGCTGAAACTAGACAAAACTAGACGAAAAACTAGAAACTTGAAACTAGACGAGGACAACCCGTGTTCGAACCCCCTGAGCCTGAAAACGCGGCTAAAATAACGGACCGGCTATCCCCCTCATTAGCTGCGTTCGCTTTCGTCGTTCTATGGAAATCAAACCCTCGGTTTTACAATTAAGCCGTTCGTTTTCGCCGTTCTATGAAATGTTTCGCTTATAAGCCGTTCTTTGAAATGCCGTTCTTCATTCTTAGTACCATCGTTCTTGGAACGACGAGCTGAGCCTCATACTCCGTTCAACTACTTTAGTTTTACTTTTGGGCGCCAAGTTTTAAAATAAAAAAAAAACATGACAGAAAACAAGTTTATTGATGTTTAATTTTGTATATTTTGTTGATGGGGTCTTTCATCTAAAAAATGGTAGTGATTTGTTTTTCGTATAGGTGGCACAGTTTTGAAATCTTCAGAAAGTTCTGGAAGCATTTTTGGGATAAATTGCTTTCCAAACTTTCAAAAATTCCTTAGGGGTCACTTGGAAACATTATGGGAGGAATTTCTAAATATCCTAGATTACAACTAATACTAAGAAACTCCAGCTAACCCCAGGTTTCAATACCCTTAGGAATATGTTCAATTGTTCAAACGTCTTAAGCTTAAAATTTAGAAACGAAATTTGGCTGATTAAGTGTTAGGCTAAGTGCCGCAACTATGAGTATTGTCCATATTATGCAGTAAAAAATATTTTCTTAACATGTGTCCCTATGTGAAGTCCACTATCTAGGATTGCACCCCCATTTTAACTAATCTAATGTCTATGCCCATTCATAAGCATTCAAAAGCAAGAGTACCCATTTGCACTCTATAGAACGGTGCAACAGTCACTCAACAGTCACTTTCCTTTAGTAACTCTATTGCTTGTTTGCTACATTCACAAGTATATTTTCCATTTTTGCTGTGCTGGTTGATTGAAATTTTATGTGTGACTTTGAAATTTTATCTGGCTAAGGAAAGCTCTTATAAGCCGTTTTTTCAGTTAAAACGAAGTTCTTAGAACGGCGAAATAAAACGCAATTTAAGAGTAAAACCGAGAAAATCTTTTTAGTACTAAGAACGACGAACGGTGAAAACGAACGCAGCTATTGTAATTGTCCAGTTTAGTTATGATGCTGTTGACCCAATAAAAAAAAATCCTCATAATTTGCCAAATGCGGGTGAATTGCTAGCATTCCTCTAGGTAAATATACTGAGTAGCTCGCTCACGTTTTCATTCAAGTAATATATTTTTAGTGCTATTGACTCTTTTAAACTATCCCTCCCTCCTCACAACCCCGTCAATTGTTCAAGAAGGGCTCGAATCTTTTTAAAATTGAAATGAGCAATATCCAGAGGGTCTGGTACTATACCCCTGACATTAAAGAATTAAAGGGAACAGCGAAAATGGTCATTTAGATATTAATATGATGCTAGGCATGTGTTAGACAATAAAAAATATGGTAGGGTAAATGTTGGTGACGCTAGTGTGTGATTGTCACTACTCTGGTCAACCTCAATAGTGGGTGGTGACATAAAATATTCAGTAGCACCACCACCAGTCTGTTCAATTGCATTAGCGGAGCGTGGTGTGAAATCCCCAAATTAGCTTAGGATACCCTCAAAAGTGCTTGAGTATTGTTGATCTAGCGAGTAGCATTGTCATGTAACCCGATTTAATTATATCTGTTAGCATGCGAATCCGGGTTAGGTACACTTGTGGGGATATCACCCAAATATTCATTTATAAATCTTTTTGTCCATTCCGGGTCCTCGTTCATGTCTATATAACAATTTAGGTCCTCCAAGCTAACTAAATCCCCAAAACATTCATTTTTAAAGGCCCTTTGCCATTTTAGATTATCATCAACTACAACACTATCCAGGGAATCCATTAGTCAAGGCTCATTGATAATAAGTGACTATTGAGCTGAAGTTGATGAAGGCAATAATTCACCTATGTTGATCTATAAAAACAGGATTGATTTTCCATTTGCAATGTCAAATATTTTATAGAGTCAAAAAAATTAATTATTAATCAGCTCAATGGTCATTTATGTAAAAATAGAAGTTGATTTTCCCCCTCTACCCCCTCTTCTTCTTCCTCTTCAAAAATAATTCATAAGTTAATATATTCACATACACCTAGCTGATTTAAAATTATTAAGGGGAAAAAAGATTATGTAGTGTAATAGATGTTCACGTAAGTGTAAACCCTCCTTCAGTCCAATCACTAATTAAGAAAATTGTCTCTTTTCCTGAAAGAATACTAAGCCAAAAGACACGGCATTTGTCTCTTGGTGTTTGCTTAATTAAGATAGCCAAGAATTATACATTGGTTTCACTTTTCACGACAACTACCTAGATCGGGTTTTGCTACATAATGTATTATCTTGTATGTCAATCAAAATGATAACAATCTCAAAAGACTCTTTTTGCTGTAACCAAAGAAAAAAATGAGTTTACTTTTGATTTACAAAATTATCAAAATAAGAGTTTCTTTTGTCTTATCTCGTAATTGGAGAACTAAACTGTAGCTTTGAAGCTAGTTTTTAAACAGTCGCGAACGAAAAAAAGCTATTTTAAGCCCATTATAAACTTGAATAAAAAAATATGGTTTATTATGGATTTTCATTTATGGAGAATGGAAATAGGTTTTTTTGCACCCTCACCACCTCTTCCCCCCCCCCCAGAATTACTCCATTATCAAATATACATAACTATCTGATAAAGGCACTTACGTCAGAAATTGCAGGAAACTCATCATAAATGCCATACCTATTAGATGGTGGCGCCTAGGCCATTACAATTCTCCTCGCCAAGTTCAATGATCTAATTAGGTCCATATCAGTGGTGTCAGACCCGCCATCGAGCTTTGGTAGCTTTTGTTCAGGATGACTTTGAGCATCATTATCCTTAAATAAAAATGAATATTCAGTTTTTTCGTGAGGTAAGTCCCTCAGATAACATATAGGTTTATTAACCTAAACTTAAAAAAAGAAATAATTCTACTAGTCCTAGGTGGAATCTAAGCTATAAATATTTGAGCTATGATGCATAGAAATAACACAATTTTGCATATTAGCTCCACAGTTTTTTTTAGAATAATAATAATCCTCACCCCCTCCCTCTTTAAAACCAAATTTCACAACATATATTAAAACACTTATTCTTATAAGTTATTAGATCAATTTTAAATCTTAAATGGGTCCCACAATAAGTAGTTACAATTCTAAGCCAAGAAGACCTAATGGCTTTTTTTATATCAGAAAAATTTAAAAGAGGGATTTTATCAGAACAATTATACCCACATTTAGCTTTCCAATAATAATCCTGTTTCATCATGCAGGATAAAATAAAAAAATTGTATCCCTTTTTCAATTATCAACGTCACAATTTAAAACTTATAGGCAAAATTTCAATCTGCTTAAACTAGAAAAAAAGGAAAGAATTTTACTAGTCCAAGGATGGACGCTAATCTATCAATCTTTTAAATGCAATGCATAGGAAATTACAAAATTTTGACTATTAAGTCTGTTTGATATTTATTTAGAATATTATTGGGGGGGGGCACCGTTCCCCCTCCTCTTAAACCAAAGCTCACTCTATACATTAAAACATATACACTAAGTTATTAGATCAATTTTTAGTATCAAATGGGTCCCACGATATGCAGTTCCATTGTAGGCCAAGAAGACCTAATATATTTTACATATCAGAAAGGATATAAAAGAGGGGTTTCATCAGAACCATTATACCCACATTTAGCTGTCCATCAATAATCCCATTTCAACACGCAGGATAAAAGAAAAAAAAATGTATACTTTTTTCAATTATGTACGTCACGATTTAAAACTTTTGTACCGTGAGTAAAATGCGGTGTATTGAAAATACCAAAATAATGTTCCTTCTTTCTAAGAATAGTTCCGACTTCCTCTAATTAAGTTTAAACCTAGTTTCAAAAATGAAAAGTCCTAAATCAGAAAAGAGAAAATCGCAATTAGCCTCAGACAAAGAACGGCGCTATTTTGGATTTCGCTAAGACAGTAGGCAACAAAAAAGATGCTACGCACAGTATTTCTAAGGAAGTTTAAATGATAAGAACCGTGTGAACGTATGAATCATCAGAAATAATTAATACAATTTATTGGACGAAGGATTCGCATCCTTAGACCATTTTAGCCAATTGTGAGCCAGTTCTTAGAGCGGAGTATTAAAAAAACTGCGTTTGATAATGGGGTAAAAGTGCTTTTTGAAAAGATTCGTAAATCAGAATCAGGACCATTCAGATAGAATTCTTATATTCTTTCGTTGTTGTATGTCAGTCACCGTTTTTGTCATTTGAAGTGATCCATTGCTGTTCACCTAAATAGGTAAGTTTCAATAAATCTATTGCTTTTTTACCTGTGTTTATTTCGTTTTATATGTCTGGATCTAGCCTAATAACAGGTAATTAGTTCGCAAATCTCCAAGGACGTTCCCAGGGAATCTGATCTCCAGATAGCTCAAGAAAAGAGGTCACACTTATATTTCTACACATTTTGTTTTTTCTCATAATTAAGGTTGGCGCAGGCCTTGTTGGCACAATTTTTAGCACTATAAGCGGCGCTATTGGAGTACTTATAAGGTGTAAGTTCACGAGTTTTGAGCACGACACTACATTTGACGCGGTCAATATTTGGTACCACAATTAGTCCAGTCTATTTTTTTCATCGCTACAAATGATTTTTTTATCGCTACAAATGGCACGGTCGGAAATTAGAAGAAAATTTGCGAACTAATTGCGCTATAAACTGTGTAATTTAAATTTAATTATTAGAGAGATACAGACATATAAGTAAAGTGATTAGGCCTATAACCGCTAAGCTACGACAGGAAACCCTTTGAAATATCTCATAGGAGATAATAGCCTTCTCCGAAATAGGCTAAGTGAAAAAATAAATTTATTTCGAATTATTAAAAAGCAAAAAAAATGCAAGAGGATTTAGAAGAAAAATCAATAGTGCAGAAATTGGTCACGAAAAATATAGAAATAGCGAAATCTATCCCGGAGTACAATGGTCAATCAGATATTGACGAATCTAATATCCAATTGGCCCAGTTTGTACAACTAACAAAAACAGGGCTAGAAGCGTTAGTCGACATGCTCCTACTACGATTAAAAGGCCAGGCCTTAACCTTTTTGAAGCAGATTCAACATACAATAGGTGACGACGCCAGCTTGCCAATAAATACGGTTGATAAATTGTTAAAAGCAGTTAACGATAGATCTTTCGAAACCAGTTCCATAAATAACTTAAAACACGGAACGGTGAGCTTTGACTATTCACAAAATATAAGAGAATATCTTGATAATATACGCATTTCGGTAGAGGCAAAATAAGGAAGTGGTTCAGGGGAACTGTGTGAAAAAGTCATACTAAATACCTTTTTCCAAGGGCTACCCCCAAAACTATATAGAGTGGTAATATCCAAAAATATTCAGACGTTGGATCTCGCAGTTCAGGAGGTAGAGTGATTGATCGAAGTCGACAAGATGGTCGCAAATCACAGTAAAGCAAAAATAAATAGCCTAGGTAATTCAAATGTAATCAAAATTTTCAAGGATGATCATGCGTCTCCCAATATGTCTTCAAGAGAAGAATCCCTAGTGCAACAAAGAAATAAAATGCAAGGTCCCACTAGACAGAAAACAATACGTTTTCTACCTATCGAACAATCCAATCATGAAAATAACCTTACAACAATAAGATGCTATAATTACAATCGACCTGGGCACATCGCGAGGGAGTGCCATTATGTCCCCGACCGCATACCAAGAATTGCTGTCGGCAGTAGGCAAAATTATGGCAACCATTTGTTCGGAAGAACAAATTTTAGCGCCGGTGGTGCACTAGGCTATAACCAGGGAAGATTGCGCCAAGCAGTACCCTACAACAAATACCAACCAAATTTGTATAACCCTCACCCCAACAGACAAATTAATTACCGATTTGAAAACCCAAATACTCGCCAAAGCCAATATAATGCGAGAATGCTATATAGAAATCACTTAAATTTGCCGACGGGAAATAAAAATTTTGCAAGCCAACGGCATTGGCAGTCAGCGCCAGCAAGCGGCACTGACACAGGACATCCACGTAACTAAAATAATACATGGCGAAGGCAGACAGACGTAAATCAATTAGATATGCATACGGAAACTCATACGCCTGAATATCTATTACATGCACCGACACATGAAATAAATCCTCAGGGAAACGTTTCAGGCCCCTCAGAAATATAAATTGGACCCAGAGGGTGCCCAGAATATTTAATAGGTCCAAAACAATGGTAGTGCCGTCTTGTAGTGATAATAATAACAAGTTACCTATATTTAATGATTTTTGCGTAGAAAACGTTTATTTTAAGGCCTTAGTTGACAGCGGAGCTACAGTAAATATCATAAACTCATGCGTATTTAATATGTTGCCTCCGCACATTCGGCAAAAGAGGAACCCTAATAATCCCAATTTAAATAGTGTGACAGGCCATAAATTGGATGCCCGAGGTTCAATTTGCCTAAACGTAAAAAGGGACAATAGGATCTTCCAGACTAATTTTATAATATGCGATAACTTTCCGTATGAGGCAATTATAGGCGCAAATTTTCTAAGGTCTAATAGAATAACAATATACGTGGCTAATGAAAAGCTTGTCTACCCAGCTAAGGTAGGGGAAGAAATTTCTACCTTAAGAAATTGTAACAGAGGTTACGAAGACAACGTAACAGTAAACAAAATTTCTGGTGGTATAATGTCGCAATATTTTGAACCTCATGTCTCGCAAAAAGAACATGGCATAATTAGAAATTTGTCCAATTATTCTGAAAGACATTGCAGAGATGAAGTAAATTTAAAAAATAAGGGTATCGAATCTGCGAAAATAAAAATAGGAGATATGCGACAGTATAGGTCAAACGAAATTAAGAAAATAGCGGGATTACGGACAAACATAGTAAAACCCAACGTGACGCCACAAGATGCCGCAATGACGCAGCATAGCGCCAGTATGAACCTAAAAAACAATGAAAATAAAGAGCAATATTACGGAATTACGATAAGGAAAAGAAAAGTCCCTCCCAAAACGATGCAAAAATTCAAATATCACAGATGATTGAACCAGTGGTTAGCAAATCCGAAATATGGTTTGCAACCCCATCTGAAATTCCCGAAAATCTGCTATGCGAAGAACAGATTATATCTTAGGAAAAAGGAGAAGGTTTTATTTGGGTAACTAATAACCAAGAAAATGATACAATTACAATAAAAAAGGGGACATGTTTAGTTCAAATCCAAGTTATCTCGGAAAATGATTTAAATACATGGGAAAATTCTAAAAGAAACCTAACTAACGGCATTAAAACTTCAAATAACTAATATCCTCTAACTAAATCACAGTTTTTAAACAAATTTAATATGGATCATATTACAGACTTGGAACTTAAGAAAATTTATGCTAATTATTATGGAATTTTAAAGATTTATTTTCCGAATCCGAATATTAAATTGTTTTTATACAATTTTATGAACTTTAAATTTTAACGACTGGTAATCCCGTAGCGAAACAGCCACATCTTGTGGCGTATAAGCACAAAGAGTGGTTAAAAAATAAAATCCATGAATTAGAAAAAAAATGAAATTATCCGCCCAAGTATAAGTCCGTATAGTGCACCAGTGATCTTAGTACCAAAAAAGAATGGTGACCTTAGACTTGTAGTAGACTATAGAGCCCTCAACAAGCAATTAGTTATCGATAAATTTCCTTTACCAAGAATAGATGAAATTCCTGACTCTATTTCAAGCAAAAACAAAATTTTTACTTCTTTGGACGTTACCCAAGGCTACCACCAAGTGAAAAGAGCCGAAAAAAATGTCCATAAAACTGCATTTTCAGCATCTGAATATGGTTCATATGAATACTTAAGGGTACCATTTGGGCTTAAAAACAGTTCAAGCGCGCTATGTAGACCCCTATTACACCTGTTAAGAGGATTAATGAATATAATTCATTTTGTCGACGATTTCATATGTGTGGGACAAAATGCTGAACAAAACTTAGCAGCGTTAGCTAACGTTTTCGAGAAGCTCAGGCAAGGCAATTTCAAATGCCGACCTGAGAAAGTAAATTTATTTCAACCTAAAATTAAATTTTTAGGGGTAGTAGCAACACAAGGAGAGATATCCCCAGACCCTGATAAAATAAAATGTGTTGAAAACCTCAAGCCCCCCAGAACTATGAAAGAATTAAGGGGAATTTTAGGTCTTACTGGCTACTTTAGAAAATTCGTGCGCAATTACACCCAAATTGCAAGACCTCTCACGGAATTAACTAAAGAGAACTCCCAATATGTTACCTGGTCCCAGGAAGCACAAACTTCCCTAGACCGTCTCAAAAAGGCACTCACTTCAGAACCAATATTATCACTTCCTGATTTCGAAAACTGAAAATTCGTGGTCACAACCGACGCTAGTTCAATTCTTCCGCAAATAATCCCAGTAGAAAACCGTAATCCTCTAGAGGGAACGCCTAAACAAAAACAAATAGAAAAAGTTATATGCTATTCGAGTAGAACTTTATCAAAAGGTGAAAGTAGTTATTCCACCACAAACATAGAATTATTATCTATAATCCACCACTTGGATAAATTTAGACACTATCTAATTGGTAGAAAATTTATACTACGATCAGACCATAAAAGCTTGCAGTACCTGCGCACATTTAAAAACCCCAAAGGAATTCTAGCTAGATGGATTATGAAAATCCAATGCCTAGATTACGAATTTGAATATTTAAAAGGTAAAAAAATATGCAGCTTGTGCTTTTTTGAGTAGATACCCAAAAAATATTCCGTCGGAAACGGAGGAAAATGAAGTTAACGCTATCAATGCTAAGAGCAAACATGGACGTAAGAAAAACAAAATAAAGCACACGGTAAAAGAAAAAAGGTTAACTATTGTTCCGTGTCCTTAGAAAATATAAAAAGAAAGCAAAAAAAGGACGAAATATGTGTAGCACTTATTGATTATTTTGTGAATGATGATGCGTTACCGGATAAATTCAAAACTCTTAGAAAAGAGATAGATAGTTTTTACTATGATCTTGACGAAGAAATACTATGTAGAATCGTGACTGCTGAGACAAATAGAACCCAAACCTCAATAATACCTGTATTACCACAAAACTTAATAGCGTCTGCATTTCAATATTTTCATTCAAATAGTGATAGTGATATATTTAATTAACAAAAATTTTAAATACAAAAATCAATATGATTCACCCAAAACCAAACAGTTGACGTGGGGTGAAACAAGCAAAAAAAAAAAAAAAATAATAATACATACATGTAACATCATTCAAATACACTATAATAAAAAAGAAAGATAAAAAGAGAGAAAAGAAAAGAGAGAAAAAATAAATAAAGAATAATAATAATAGTACAAGGACAGCAACTACATACCATATTAATGTTGTGGGGTTGCACTCACAAACCAACAAACAATTACAACTTAATTTAAATTAAATCAAATCAAGTCACCTCCAAAACAAACAAAACTAAAATTCATACTTACTTAATAATTTTTCTTTCAATTTTGCTTTAAAACCACTAAAATTTTCTAGTTTCTTCATATCATTATCCAAATTATTCCATAAATTTATACCCTTTATAACAAAAGAAAACGTGGACCTGGCTGACACTATAGGTGGAGTATAATAATCATTTTTACCCCTAGTATTTTGGTTATGTATATTCCATCGGCTGTAAAACCAACCATTAAAGTACTCCGGCAGCTGCTTCATATTATATCTATGCATAAATACTAATATATAAAAATGATGAAGACCCGCCACTGGCAGTATCCTAAAATCCCTATAGACTTCTCGAACCGAATCTATTTCTGATTTTCCTGATAATATTCTAATAGACTTGTTTTGGATAATTCGCACAGGACTAACAATTGAAGAAAATGTACCCATGTATACAGAAGAACACTACAAAATATAGGGATGGATTAACGAACAATAGAGAAGCCTAAGTATACTAATTGGAAACATATATTTAAGTTTACGAATCATCCCCAAATTACGCGATAGAATCTGGGATAAAGTTTCAATATGGGATCGGAAACTGAGAGTCTCATCTATAATAATGCCCAGATACTTTACTGCCTTTTGACGAGCAATCATGCCATCTTCATATGCTATATGCTGTATCCATGGATAATAATTCGATGTCCTCGAAAATATAAGAAAATTACTCTTAGAGGGATTCACCTTTAGCTGATTCACTCTCAGCCATCTTGAAACCTCATTTAGCGATCCTCGTACACTCTCTAGGAGCAATCTCTCTGACTTTGCGATCACCACTAAAGAAGTATCATCAGTAAACATAGGCACTGTAGCCGCGCTATCCTTTTTGACGATCTCACTCATTCTTGTTTCCAGTTTACTAACAGACTGTGGAAGATCATTCACAAAGATTAAAAATAATAATAAGGGTCCAAGTACCGAACCCTGTGGAACTCCGCACTCAATACAATTTTCATGAGAATCCATATTACCAATTTGAACATATTGTTTTCTACAAGACAAAAAAGAACGTAAAAACGAAAGAGCTGGACCCCTAATCCCATAGATTTGACACTTCATTAACAGAGAATATCATGACTGACCGTATCAAAAGCCTTTACAATGTCTAAAAATACAGTTGCCACTTTATACCCATTATCCAGCGCCATATTAATGATGCTAGTCAAATATATGTTTGTTTGCTCAGTAGTGCAATCTTGACGGAATCCAAATTGTGTAGGAGTAAATATTCTCTGATCTTCCAGATATTGATACATTCTGACCAAAAAGCATTTTTCTAGTATCCTAGACATAATGGGTAAAATCGAAATTGGTCTATAATTTTCAACATCACCAGTATTCCCTCCTTTATGTATTGGTATTACTTTCGCTGATTTAAAACAACTTGGAAACACTCCCTCTTTTAGATACTGATTAATTAATGAAACAAAAGTTTGAGCAATCACATCCCAAAGTATTTTTATTACTCTAATTGAAACAATATCAGAGCCAGAATTGTTACATTTCATACAATAAACAATGTTTCTAAATTCATATTCTTTAACTGGGATTATATTTAAAGAGATTTCCAACGCCTTATTACGGTATTTTTTAAAAGCCGGGTCGCCTGTTTTGATTATACTTGACTCTTTCACTATCCTTCCAACTGTCGAAAAATGATTGGCAAATTCTTCACAAATTTCCTCTGGATTTTTAAGGCTGGTTCCATCTTTACAGTATATTTCCTGAGGGAAATTTCCAGATGATTGTCCCAAAGTGCTTTTTATCACATTCCATGTTTTCAACGGACTTCCAGATTCTTTTTCAAATTCTATTTTATAATAATCTTGTCTAGCTCTTCGCAGGAGTCTGTTTAGCGCATTACGATAACTCTTATAAATTCGCTCATTTACATCGCAGGGATGACGTACCTTTTTCTCATACAAATTATTCTTCTTATTTATCGATCTCAATAAACTCGGAGTAATCCAAGGCTTCTTTGAAGGTTTTCTTCTACTGTTATTAATATTCTTAGAGCATTTTTCCAGAGATTGCTTAATTATTTGGTAAAAGACTCTGAACTTAGAGTCAATATCCGCAGAGATTGAAAACTCTGTATTCCAATCCTTATTGGCTAGGTCATTTCTACATTTCAGAAGTGCATCTTTATCGAGTAACATCCTCAGCTTGAGACTGCTCTTCTTCGTGGAATTTTTATTATCAACGCATACTGAGTAACTTGCAAATACACCAAAATGATCAGAAGTATCACTTATAAGAACACCTGGACCACCAAACATATAATTTGAAAGTATATTATCCAGACATTTCGATGACGTCCTCGTGACACAAGTACCAATATTAATAGCAGGGATATAACCAAATGAAATCATCAAGTTTAAAAATCGGTCTGTATTTGATCCATTATCCAATAGATAAATGTTAAAATCTCCCATTATAAAAATACGACTTCGATGTGGGATCTTTTCCAATTGTTCTTCAAGTAATTCATAAAACTCAATAAGAGATCCTGACGATGGCCTATATACAATCAGAACATAACCACAACGTCTAGACAGCTCTAACTGCAAAATAAAAGACTCAAAAACCATTTCTATATATATTAAAATATCCTCTCGGACACTTGCCCGTATATCAGAACGTATTTATGCTGCCAGTCCCCCGTGTCGGCGAAGTTGACGATTTTTCGTGTAAAGATTATAACCTGAAATATGTAAAAGTTCCGAATTATAATCATTTAACCAAGTCTCAGTCAGTCCAATTACCTGAAAAAGATTTAAACTTGAAATTTCATTTATAAAATCTAAACTTGAACTCAACCCTTGGAAGTTCAAATAAAACACATTAAATTTGCTCAAAAAATTACTGCATGTCATCTGTCTTTGTGTTACAAACAAATATTTAGAATTGTCAAAGTCCAACCTATAGTAACAGTCAGGCCCACAACTTCTGTCAAAAACTTCATTATAATTACTGTCAAAATTTACCTTCCTATTTTCCAGCCCCAATGCGTTAATTTGTCATGGAGGAGACTCCAATCTTTCATCCAACATCAAAGCCAAATAGACAAATTTGAGTACGACTCCACAGGGGACACAATTCAATGCACTATAAATATAAATTTATTTCATGCTGCACAATAAAAATAATAGCATAAATAATAATAATTATATAAAAAAATAACAACATCATGAAAAGAAATATTAAAAAAAAACAAAAACAAAAACAATGACGCAAAAGGGTAAACCTTGCATATTGGGTGCCTTCTCATATTTGCATTTCTTCTACGCTACAAACAATCAACTATGAACTATATGAACTACCTCAATTTCCTGCCAAAATTTACTTTTATCACCAATTAATCACCAGCTACTTCTTAATCAATGGGAACATGAATTCGAACAATTATTTTTCCTCTTAAGCTTCACTAATTACCGCTATATTGGTTACGAAATGATTGATTATTCGGTGCATAATCAAATTCAGGAATCAAATCGTCTGGTGAATATTTAGCACGTGTTCCGTTGGGGCGATTGAAAAGTAACACAGGCGGAAAAGTTTTCGAGATCCAAGCGTCTATTCCTAATTTACGTAATTTTGCCCTTTTAATCAACAAATCGTTTCTTGCTTTGCAAACTTCAGCTGGGACATCATCACTGAGGTAAATATCACGGAACGACGACACTGCTTTACCTTTTAATTTCTTGGCATTTTTCAAAATATCAATTTTCGATTTTTTGTCAGATACTTCAACACGAATAAATTTCTGTTGCTCACTCACTTGGGTTACCTTGAATGGTGGGACTGGAGCCATTTCGAGTCCTTCCGTAAGAATACTTTTGAAGATATCCTTCGCATTTTTTTCAGATTCACAAGAGACATTCCATACAATAATATTCTTTTCCAGTTTATCAAACTCCAGCCTGGCCAATCTCATACTCAAATTATTTGACTCTTTACTCTGAGGTATACAATCATCAGAAATTATTTTTACTTGATTCTTTAGAGATTCTTTGACTTGCTCAAGCTGCCTCACTCGCTCATCATTTTCAGTCAGCTGCCTTGCAAATCCCGCATGTGATATCTCCAAATTCGCCACTTTATCTTCAATTCCCTTAATCCTATTTTCTAAAGAATCTAGCTTTTTTCCATTTTCTTTTACCAAACTTATAACAGTATTTAAACTTTCCGCAACTGCTGAAATCGTGAATTTATTTGTAGAATCAGTGCTACTAGTAGTTACGTTGAGATCATATTCCCCTTCTCCCCTCCGAGTGTTTTCTGTATCATCTCCAATATTACGAGGTTGCTTTCTTTTACGTCCCATGATTATTTCCAGACAACGAAATTAAATTTAATTATCTGCTTACCTCATTAAGGACAATTTTTTTTTTCACATGGGTCCATTACGTGCAATTTGCTAAGCCAGCGTTAATTTGGGCACGGCTTTCACCCCTCTTCATAAAAAACTGCTCCAAATAATCCAAATTTCAAATAGAAAAAAACAATCGGAAGGGCCAATTAGAAAACCGTAAATCCACTTGTCATTAACACTAGGCACCCCAAGCAAGGGCTTAATCAATCAAACGCATAGTCGGAATCAATATGTTAACAGCTGGAATTCTGCACATGTGAAATGTCAAGTTCAAATAAATTTCAATAACTTTCACAATATAATTTAAATTCCGTCAACTTATAATCCTTAGTTTCCATTATATATTTAATTTGCTTTAGATGTTCACCTGATAGCAACTGGATAGCAAAAGTCAGCCAAACTGTCCTTAGTAGTGTTTCAAGGTGAACAAAAAGAATTGAACAATAAATCATGTGAATCTCTCTTTATTGCATATGTTTTTTCACTAATTAATATCCTCGAAACAAAAGCCTATTTGAATTGTTTCACAATCACTTGCTGAACTTTTTGTTCAACCTCATTAAGCTCAAAGTTAAAACTTGTTTGTGACCTTCCAGTTCAAAGCCTGAATGAATACTGATTCAATATTTTCATTCAAATATAGGTGGACATTTAGGAGTAATGAAAACGTTCCATAAATTAAAACAATATTTTTACGTGCCGTTGGCAATGACAAAACTTAAAGAATTTATAAGTGCATGCGAAGCATGTAACTTAAGAAAAATCCCCCCAGCTTATCCTAATCCTCCAATGGGAAGGGTCCCGATAGCAAAGTACCCATTCGATATTATCTCATTTGACTTATACGGAACAAGCGGAGCCTTGCCTGTTTCTAGCAGAGGTCATACTTGTATTCTTTCAGTTATAGACAATTATTCCGGATTTACTTTTGCAAAAGCATTAAAAAATCAAGGTGCTTATGCCACCAGTAAGGCGTTAGTGAAATTATTTTTACAATTTGGCGTTCCAAATAAGATTTTTAGTGACAACGGGAGCAATTTTGTTTCAAAGGTAACAAAAGACTTAATGAGTTTTCTTAATATAGAGAAATTGGTGACAGCTCCGTACCACCCACAAGCTAATGGTAAAATATAAAATAGGCATATAATATTTTCGAACGTATTAATTATTTATACGAAAGACAATAGGAACGACTGGGATCTATTCTTACCTTATTTAACTAACGTGATCAATGCTGCTTATTCAGAAACAACCAAGGACAATCCATTTTGTTTACTTTTTGGTCGTGATTTTAGAATCCCCTATGATGAGATGATTGAGTCTCGGCAGTGTTATAATAACTCGGAAGATTACAAACAAGATTTCATAAATAGGACGAGGAAAACTTACAAAATAGTTAGGGAAGAGTTGGAAAAATGTAAAATAAACCAAGAGTTAAGAAACCAATCCAAAGTCAAGGGGAATATAGATTTTAAGATAGGAGACTGCGTCTACCTAAAGAACGAGGCAAAAACGGAAGGAAAAAAACTTTCCAACAGATATTCTGGACCTTACAGAATAATCAAAAAGTACGATAACGAATATACTTTTAAAATGGAAAACCTCGATAGTGGAAGAACTTACAAGGTGCATGTTAGCCGAATAAAAAGAGCCAAATTTCCAGAGGGATGGATATCACATCCCTCCTCTACTGATTCATCAGATGCAGAAAATGAGCCCCCAAGATCAAGATTGGCAAAGCTAAAACCCTTTAATTTCAAGCAAGACTATTTCAGAAATGACAGTGATGAGAAAAACTTTGAAGAATTTTTAGCAATGAAAAATCTAGTTGTTCCTAAGAAAAAATCCCTAATACCAGGATTTTTTCCTGAAATAAAAACACCAAAAGATCAAAAAAGTTATTCATCAGTGAGCGCAGGAGATTTAGATTATACAATATCTCCAGAAACCCAATTTTTCTCCGATAGAATTTCGACCCCTTGTCCCCCCAAAAGATTTCCAGACGATATGGTTTCCCCTGCAATACCAATAGAAACACCCCTGTCCTTACAGGAAGAATTAAACAGAGCTGTAGAAACCCCCGGTATGACTTTAAAGAAAACTCCCCCCAAAGATTCAACTAAAACAAACCTACGAGAAGCTATGGTTTTAATAAATTTTCCCATAAAAACGAGTCAAAGTACATTGCCCGAGAATAAAACTCCCAAGGATGATCAGCATGGACAATATCATGATATAACTGTGTCCACGGTCAAACCTAAACAGTGGACTTCATGGAGGGAAACCCTATTGCAAAAAATGCCCCATCCCCCTGAAGACATGGCATTCAAACAGTGGAGGATCCCTGCGAAAACTCTTGATTCCTCCCAAAGCTCGCAAGAATCTTTCAAATCTCCCGAGTTGAAAACTTAAAGCGAGGACTTAGGGAATAAACCTTTTACTTCCAGAGGAGCAGAAATTTACGAAGGAAGGGCAGGCGATACCTCAAAAAGTGCCACCTCTAAAAGTTCTAATCTGGATTTTTCGGAAACCAGTTCCGAAGAGTCTGACGGCAAATCAGACTCTTCGTCTGATTTGCCTGCTTCGTCTGATATAGACTGCTTCGTCTGATATAAAGAAATAGGGAAATTAAGACCGACTTGAGCAGCCACACACGCGAAACAAGTGAAATCAAAAGGGCAAGAATTTTTGAAAAAAAAACAATACAAAAAGTTTGATCTTATTTCGCTAGAAAAATCGAAAAAGAAAAAACCGCAAGAAACAGAGGAAAAAATAACGACACAGTCAGGAAGAACTGTTGAAAAACCTGACAGATAGAAATATCCCTAATTAATGTAAAGACAAATTTCAAATCCCTTAAGAAAACCAGCTTGTGATCCACCATAATAAATTTAACAGTGTGCAAGTAAAGTTAACCAAGTCAATATTAATGAAAAAAAATAATAATAATACAAGTGATGTCAAAACGTCGACGATCAAGGAGAAAGGCCTAAGATAGGAAGCTCGTGGTCTACTGAAGACGACAGCTGATATTGGACCATGTTTTGGGGGAGGCCTGGGGAGGAACTCAAGGCCCACGCGGCGTTTAATTTACTGGGTTTTGGTGGTCCCCTCTGATTTTCTATGACAAATCGACCCAGGTCCTAACAAAGATTGATGTCATCAAAAAAAACTACCAGTACAGAAGCGTCTAATTATGAGCTGATCCTGTTCATATTTATGAACACTATCAGGATTTCTGTTCCAAGAGAAACTGTTGGAACTTTGTCTTGTTATAATAATACAGAAAGAATAGACCCAAGTTACAAAACGGAATTTCCAGACGATATGGTTTCCCCTGCAACACCAATAGAAACACCCCTGTCCTTACAGGACGAATTAAACAGAGCTGTAGAAACCCCCGGTATGACTTTAAAGAAAACTCCCCCCAAAGATTCAACTAAAACAAACCTACGAGAAGCTATGAATTTAATAAGTTTTCCCATAAAAATGAGTCTAAGTACATTACCCGAGATTAAAACTCCCAAGGATGATCAGCATGGACAATATCATGATATAACTGTGTCCACGGTCAAACCTAAACAGTGGACTTCATGGAGGGAAACCCTATTGCAAAAAATGCCCCATCCCCCTGAAGACATGTCATTCAAACAGTGGAGGAGCCCCGCAAAAACTCTTGATTCCTCCCAAAGCTCTCAAGAATCTTTCAAATCTCCCGAGTTGAAAACTTAAAGCGAGGACTTAGGGAATAAACCTTTTACTTCCAGAGGAGCAGAAATTTACGAAGGAAGGGCAGGCGATACCTCAAAAAGTGCCACCTCTAAAAGTTCTAATCTGGATTTGTCGGAAACCAGTTCCGAAGAGTCTGACGGCAAATCAGACTCTTCGTCTGATTTGACTGCTTCGTCTGATATAGACTGCTTCGTCTGATATAAAGAAATAGGGAAATTAAGACCGACTTGAGCAGCCACACACGCGAAACAAGTGAAATCAAAAGGGCAAGAATTTTTGAAAAAAAAACAATAAAAAAAGTTTGATCTTATTTCGCTAGAAAAACCGAAAAAGAAAAAACCGCAAGAAACAGAGGAAAAAATAACGACACAGTCAGGAAGAACGGTTAAAAAACCTGACAGATGGAAATATCCCTAATTAATGTAAAGACAAATTTCAAATCCCTTAAGAAAACCAGCTTGTGATCCACCATAATAAATTTAAAAATGTGCAAGTAAAGTTAACCAAGTCAATATTAATGAAAAAATAATAATATTAATAAAACAAGTGAAGTCAAAACGTCAACAATCAGGGAGAAAGGCCCAAGGTAGGAAGCTCGTGGTCTACTGAGGACGACAGCCGGTGTTGGACCATGTTTTTTGGGAAGCCTGGGGAGGAACTCAAGGCCCACGCGGCATTTAAATTGCTGGGTTTTGGCGGTCTCCTCTGATTTTCTATGAAAAATCGACCCAGGTCCTAACAAAGATTGATGTCATAAAAAAAACTACCAGTACAGAAGCGTCTAATTATGAGCTGATCCTGTTCATATTTATGAACACTATCAGGATTTCTGTTCCAAGAAAAACTGTTGGAACTTTGTCTTGTTATAATAATACAGAAAGAATAGACCCAAGTTAGAAAACGGAATTACTGTTACAAAATGTGGGTGCGATAACCATAAAACAAGGGTGTCGACTCGTAACTAAAGAGTCAGCTGTCCGAACGCCGTTAATTACCACGAGCACAAAGATAATAAGTCCCAAAATAACTAACTTCAAGACATTTAACCTGTCGTACACTATTCCCAGTATAGAAAACGAGGAAATAAAAACCTTGATATGGTCCAAAATAGAAAAGAATAAAGGGACAATAAGGCTTACAAAAATAAGAGAAGCATTAGATTCCCAGATTTCCCTATTTACAAATGAAGACCAGAGATTAACGTATGTGGATAATAGATACGGATTGTTCTCATCCAATTTCTGGTGGAACATACTACTGGTCGTATGTTTCGTATTCGCGACTTTCCTGACCATAAGAACCCTATTGACTTTGTAATTACGGAAAAACTCTGAGACTAAGAAGGCTAAAACCAAGAGAAGAACACGGGGAAACGGTTGAAATTCAGAGGTTAAACCCGGAACCCCATGAGAACGCCTAAGCCAAGAAAAAGAGAAGCCATTAGAAAACGAGTGGGTATAGAGGTCTCCACTCATACTTGCCATGTCTTGTTCCCTGATTGTAAGGTTGTTTACGTAAAAGCCTGTGGCTATGGTGCTACAACATATGTTTTTTAAACAGCACGGACGTGCGTGAACAATGCAGGCGTGAAATATGTTGTAAAATTAGACCTCAAAATCAATCATGTAGCATAAACTCTGTTTAAATGATTATTTTAAATCTAATGTAAAACTAGCTAAGTGTTGAAAGAAGTTAAAATAAAGTGTATGTTGCAGTGCATATTAGAAAGCATAAAGTTAAAGAATTAATCTTTTATATCGTCGTTAGGCTATAACAACTTAGAAGAAACTTCTATGTATTGAATTTCCCAATGGGAACTTTACATATATATAAAAATTTCGTTTTCTGTACTAATATTAGTGTATTTATTTAACTCTGTCTCATAGCGTAAAATTCATGTACCCAATCAATACGTGACTTATTTGTACTATGAGTATTTACTTTAAAGAACGTGTGATTCTGCCTCGTTATTTTTATTACATAAAGTGGATTGACATATTGGATATTCAGCATTACAATGAGTTGCCCAGTGCAGATACAACCTAGTAGCATCTATTTTCATCACACTTCAACCAACGAAGAGTACTCACCATACAGTCCAGGCAATTTCCATCCCGGCTACGTCTACAAAAACAACAGTTACCTTTGATCATTGTTTCCTCGACCATGAACCATATTATGTATCAGGTAACATTATATTTGAATCTCAGTATTCAGCGCTTTATCGAACTATATAATCACATAAATTATGAGAACCCCATCGACCAGTACAAGATAAAAGTACATAAATATCGCCTTTGATAATCATTATGGACCCATATACCATATGACCATATAGTCATGATATTTGATGACCCCAAGAACTATTTATGTGTCACAAACTTACGCCTCAAATCCCTTTTCGACCATCTCTCGGAACCCATCCTATCCCCTCTGTGTGGAAAGTTCATATCTCTGTTATTCCATAAATGTTACGAGATAATTTCTGAAAAATGGACCTGGAAACCCAAATTAACCCCAGTGACCAACCCCTCAATGACAATATACCCCTCCGACAAGTTAAAGACAATATGTAGAAGGAGTCACTATAGTATCTCTGTTATTCCATAAATGTTACGAGATAATTTCTGAAAAATGGACCTGGAAACCAAAATTAACCCCAGTGACCAACCTCTCAGTGACAAGATACCCCTCCCACAAGTTAAAGAAAACATGTTGAAGGAGTAACTATAGTTTGATGTCGACCTGTTCCAAACCCAAACTTCAAGTCCCCCGTGATTAACCTAGGAACCACCACAAAGGTTAATAGACGCAAGCCATGAGCTAACAATTTTATAAGAGACACAAATGAACAACTTTATACGAGAATACATTCTCTATGTGCCTCAAAATGTCCTAAAAATGACATGCTGAGAAGAAAATAAACGCACTCCCAGTGTTTGACCCCTTAATGATAAGGCACCCTACGAACTATCAAAAAGCAGGTAAGAATGAACCCTGATAACATATCCCACACCTATAGTTGGAAGCATCATTTCCCAGTTGACAATTAGAGAAAGCTCATCGTGTGAACACAATCGTGCTTGAACTGTCCCATGAAGAAAGCATAACGTAAGTGCTTTAAAAAAATTTGCCACGACGAAAAGAGTGAAGGACAATAATTTACAACAGAAGGATTGAGTACACTAAAGACTCGAAGGTAATGAAATAGATGTGAATTTACATATGTTACTTCTTAATAACTTTGATAACTCAAAAACCCCAGTATCCTATCATTAACGTTGCGTAGTAAATATCGAAAGTGAAAGTGTTTTGATTTTACCAGTGAATATGTTAAACCCAATATTGTGTGTTTTAAATCGTTTTTGTATGTAGCGTTAGATGTTTAGATAGAGTTATGTGTAGCGTTGTCGAGCCATTCATTTAATGTAGCGTAGATAGAAAGTAGTGTGCCATATAGACAGCAAAAAAAAACCTCGTAAAAAGTGAATTCAAAAAATCTTATGTAAAGGTAGAATAGCCCCAATCTTGTTGGAAAGGTAAAAGTAATCGGTGATAGATGTAGGAAAAAAAATCTTTAGTATAGTAGCTAGCCTAAAACCATGAATAATCTTAGTCCGGTCGATGAATTTTAGATAGGGATGTAGAATAAAATAAGAAAAGTAATAGAGAAAATTTTTAGCACTCCTGATTAAGCCATAACATAAATATAAAATAATTATGTAGAAGAAATAGTATATAAATTACGAACATTTTAAAAGCCTAAAGGAAAGCAAGTACTAAAGACGGGACGTCATTAATTGATGGGAAGGGTAATATGTACCGTGAGTAAAATGCGATGTATTTAAAATACCAAAATAAGGTTCCTTCTTTCTAAGGATAGTTCTGACTTCCTCTAATTAAGTATAAACCTAGTTTCAAAAATGAAAAATCCTAAATCAGCAAAGAGAAAATCGCAATTAGCCTCAGACAAAGAACGGCGCTATCCAAGCTTTGGATTTCGCTAAGACAGTAGGCAACAAAAAAGATGCTACGCACAGTATTTCTAAGGAAGTTTAAATGATAAGAACCGTGTGAATGTTTGAATCATCAGAAACAATTAAAACAATTTATTGGACGAAGGATTCGCATCCTTAGACCACTTGAGCCAATTGTGAGCCAGTTCTTAGAGCGGAGTACAAAAAAACTACGTTTGATAATGGGGTAAAAGTGCTTTTTGAAAAGATTCGTAAATCTTAAATATGAAAAATCTTTTTGAAGAGATTCGTAAATTAAATATGCGATATTTCTGCAAGCACTTAAGAGGTGTTTCATCCAAAATGCCTATTATACCTGAATGGCTGTTACAAAACAAGTAAAATTGCGAAAGATAAGTAATCCCCAGATGACAGAGAGTTAAAAGTCCACTACAATGAAAAAAGTCTTGAATAAAAAGAATATAATATTCACTCACCAATATTCTTTTGAAATTACACATTTCAATACGAATAAATTTAAAAATAAAGGCTATCTATTCGAGTTGTTTATTCAAACTGGTCCAGAAAGAATAATTGCACCTTAAATTATACAGAAAAAACATAATTATTTAACCTTACGGCTGAAACCAGTATTTTTTCTTACAGCTAGCCCAATAAACCTTTGAACACGTTATATGAAGGTCTTTAGTTACGGGTATTGACCCATAGAAACCTGTCTGGTAAGGCATGTACTGTTGAAACTGCACTGTATATTAAGTGCCCTCTGTAATCCCTGTTTCTGATTGGTCCAAAAAGTGAGTGTTCCCTCTGAAACCTGTCTGGTAAGGTATTTACCGTCTGTAGTGCTAGATACCGGTCAGTGGTAAGCCATATTATGCAATTCCTGGTCATTGTGCATATATGGTTACTGCTTATGTAAACGACGGAGAAAATTAATATTCTGCAGCCCTTCACCCTGGAACTGTGAGGGATCAAGTTATCCTCAAAGACATAGTTATTAGATTTTTGACTATGCTGAACAAAATGGCTATTTCAAAATTTTGATTGGGTAACTTTGGGAAAAAACAAAGATTGAGGGGGTGGAGTTGCCCTTCAATGTCTTCGGTCACTTAAAAAGGGCACTAGATCTTCTAATTTCCGTTTTAATGAGCCCTCTTAAGATATTCTAGGACTACTAGATCAATGCGATCACCAATGTGAAAAAAAAACAACGCATCCGTGATCTTTATTTTGGCAAGAAATAAAGAATTCCAGATTTTTGAAAATATGAGCCTGAAACTTTTTATACGAACGAATTATAGTTTTTGCCTCATAGACTTATAAACCAAATATTTGAAGTATGATGCAAATAAAAACATTCTAAATTTTAACTACTTGGGGGATTTCCTGAGGAACTATGTGGCTTCTGTTCTATTATAGGAGAAACACTCGAGAAATTGTATAGCGAATATGCGACATTACCCGGTGTTCATCCCAAACCGGGATGAACACCAGCTAATGTTTAGATATATGCCTAAATATGTCATCATGCCTAAAGGACAATTGAACAGCCCTGTATATCAGACGGGACAAAACCAATCCGAGCAGCTAAGGTAAAAGGTATTTAAAATGTCTAAAGTAATGATAAAAAAATTAAGAACAAGTTACAGAGTCAGAATACTTCCGTGCATAATAGTTACAATGAATCAAAAATAAAAGTAAGAAAAAAACGTGCAGTTTGAAGATAAGCGGCAGCAAGCATTAAAACTTTTAATGCCTTTTTTGCCGTCGAAAGACTCCATGGCCAGGGATACAAGGGGGATAAAAAAAAACACAATATACGCAACAGAAAACAACACAATATAGAAAACAACAGCCAATTAACATAATATATTAAAAAGAGAACATGCCTGAGGCCCGGGAGTCAAAGCGCAGAGAAGAAAACCTTACACCTTGAAATAAACACACAAGGGACATCAAATCCTCAGAAGAAGAAGAAAAAAAATAAAATAAATAAATAAGAAACGTTATTCTGTTTGATTCTTAACTAAATAGTCCTTAAGAATCCTTTTAAAAGTCCCAAACGAGTGGAATCTCTTTGCTGAAGAAGGTAGAGAATTTCAGACCTGTTCACAAGCAATGAGAGAATTGAAATCTGATCGCATAGTAAGGGTAGGAGGAATGTAGATATTAAATGAAGAACGAAAGTTTTATGGAGCTGAATCAGAAATAAACACGGGATTTTTTAAAAAAAAGTTTTGGAAGAATGCCATGAAGCTGATGAAAGATAAAAGAAGCACAAGAAACTGTATGACTGTACAGGGCAGATCCAGGAAATGTATGTCCAATCTTACGAATGATACCCAAACTCTGTGAGACCTTAACCCAATTAAAAATTGGCCTATAATTAGCAGGATCACTCCGAGAACCACCTTTATACTGCACTATAACATTAGCTCGCTTGAGGAATTCAGGGAAGATTCCTATCTCGAAACACTTATCGACAAGCCAAGCCAATGGTGACAGTATAGCTGGCAGAATGGCACGGATAACCCTCGTAGGAATCCTGTCTGGCCCTGAAGACGATGATCCCTTAGGATTGTTCACGATAAGAGCTACCTCTAACACAAAAACAGGGTTCCAAACCATTGACTTTAAACATAAGGGTCCAAGATAGGCTCTGAAATCACAACGAGAAGTTGAAGAGCTTACAGAGGAAGCAGTTTTCTTTCCTATATTAGCAAAATAAGAGGCAAGCTCTAGCTGAGCATTCTCCTTGGTCAGCTCTTCTCCTTGGACGGTTTTACCATCGACTTTCATCGTTGTTGGAACTGAAGCCAAAGGGGGATTAAGTTTAAGAACCAAATTAAATAAATACCATGTCTTCCTAACATCCTTTCCACATTCAGAAAACGTCCTATGATAATACTGAGACTTAGCCTTCCAACCCAGAGAATTAAATATACTCCTGCAGGCCTTGAACCTTTGATGATGAGCTGCAGTTGATGAAGCCTTGTAAAGCTTTCACAAATAATTTTTCCTTTTCCAGCTTTTATGGAGAACTGGAGTGATCCATGGATTTTGCGGTGCTATCCATTACAAAGTACGTGACGCTGAACCATGCAAATAACTATGATACTGTCTTTAACTAAATCATAAAAGATATCAAAAGAGCGGTTAAAATCCAAATAAGAAATCAAACTATCCCAAGGCTGATCAGTCACACGGGAATCAAGCAGACTAAGCTCAGTATAACCAAAAGGGAAAAATGGGAGATTAGATGGTGATGCTATACGCTACGCTTGATCAGCGCTTTTATAAAGGGGAAATAGTGAGGAAGTGATCAGAACTTATCAGCACGGATTTGTCTATGACATCTAGTGACGAAAAAATATTATCAATAAGATACACATGCGTCTCAGTAACTCGGGTTGGTATAGAAACTGAAGGTAGAGCTCCCGAAGAGAGCATCATCGACAAAAAAATCTATAGATGAAGCAGAATTTTGATCCAGCAGGTTGAGGTTGAAATTGTCCATAAGCATTGGTTCACAGGGATATGTTTGGAATGAATCCAAAACTTCTTCCAGAATTTTCAAAACCGATGGAACATATCCACTAGGGACCTGTAAACCAAATCCACAGCTAAATCCTTACACCCTGACATAACCTCAATAAAAAGGGATTCAAAGATTCCTTCCTCATTTCTGCTAAAATAAGTTAGGACATTATATGCCAGAGGCTAAGTAACATAAAGGGCAAGCCCACCTCTCACCATCTGTCTCCTGTTCAGCCTCTCTATCCTATATCCTGAAATATCTAAAAGCATGCCCTTATTTGAATCCAGGAAAGTTTCAGATAATCCAATAATATTAAGAATTCCACCACTAACGGTCTGTTTCAGCTCGTCAAAAACAAACAAAGTCTCTGAATGTTATGGTGAAGCACAGAGAAAAAACCATTTAGTTTCGAGGAGGTAGAACCATTTAATTGCGGAACATACATACTTTCATTAGCCAAACGAGGATCATTATTCTTCTCATTTCTACTTCAAACTGAATTATTAATTACATTTTCAATATCAAAAGGATTATTTTGTAACTTGACAAAACGTCGCCCCAAAGATTTGATACCACCCTGGTCATCAAAAGAAGTCACCGAATTACTTACGGTGGATGGTAGATCCAATCCGTGACCAAACTCACCAGACCAAATGTAGTTAAATCACAGCAGAGCTCTGGCATCTATACAAAGGTAACGCTGAACTCATTTTTGTACACCCATGAAACTGAGAACCCAAAAAGAAAAGCCAAAACAATTGAATCTGAAATAAGGAATAGTGGAGAGGAAAAAAATACAAAAAAACATCAAAATACATAAAAAAAGCAGGGACACAAAGGGAAAACAAGACAATTAAGTAGAGACAGAAGAATAAAAAAACGAAAACAAAAACAAACAAACAAATCGTAACTTCTAATACAAAATGCAATTAGCAATAGACCCTTTTTTTTTCTTTATTGCTGACCCTGAACTAGACTTTGCCAATATCTGACCCTTATCCGACCACGCATTATGCTGACAGTACTTGTCTTTAGCGGCATTCAAAATGTCCCGGCGACGCTTTTTTAGGGACTCTGATATAAAAATACCAGCAGATGCAAGTCTAGCTTTTGCTTTAAACACTTTTCGGGCTACATCTTTGCTAGAAAATTTATCAATGATCGGAGCAACTCTATTAGAACTTTCTTGAGTCTGTGGGTTCTGATTATTCAGGTGGAGATGAAGCACATTGAGCAGATCAGAAAGCAAGAATGCAGTCAGAGACATTTTGCTGTTCAGAATTTAAAGTATTGCCGTGCGACTTTCCACATTGGGGAACTCTTTGGCCCTGTTAAATACAAGACTGTCAAGCAGAGATTCCTGATCTAAATAATCCAGCTTTGTTTCAATTCGAATGATTCTGTCCTCGAGGTTCTCAATTTGAGTTCTCAGACCCTTTAAAGCCTGCTCAATTTTCGCAAACTTCGGATTAAACTCGAGTGTGATTGCATCATAAACCTGGCTGATTATTAGTTCAGCAGGCTCTTTCATTGACCTTGCATAATAAAAGTCTTCGGTCAATTTCTGCGTTATATTTTCAAGTGAATCACTTTTTGTCTCCTCTAGCTGGGCTTCAGTTGCAACTAATTGCTCATAAATTGGGGCAATGCTGGAAAAAATCAAGGCGGACCTTACTTTACCTCTAGCTTTCAGGGCTAAAAATGTCTTCGAAAGAGTCTGATATATTTCAGGAAAAATATTTGAAAGATCGGCAAAGGCTTTTTAGCAGCAGGTGTGGATGAATCAGTTGTTTTAGGATCATATTTTTGAAGATTTGCATCAATGAGCCTGAACTCATCGTGACTTCCGTTGCGAAAGACGAGGTATGTAGTCCTTTCCAGGCTGAATAACTCTTACCGGCCAAAGGGAACAGTTCTTGAATTTATCCAGTGCGACATCAAACAGCTCAAAACGCTGCAAGATTATTAAAAGACTGATTAGAATGAGCCGATAAACAAGCAAAAAGACTTATCTTTGAGTGAGGGCCAAGCCTCACTAATGCATCCGAGTGGGTTTCAAATCCAACCTTTGTGAAGTCAGCCCACCTGCCTTTTTTGCACGGCACTGAACAGTGCACGTTAACGCACAGGCCCTAAAACTACCAATTTTACACTAGAATAGTCCTTCGAAATAAGATAAACCAATAAAATAAAGTCACTATAATCAGAAACCAGTTTATCACAGGTAACTCGTTCAGAGCTCATAGAGGTGTCTACGAAATGAATGCTACGGTTATACTGATTGAATGTGGATTGTATACTGATTGTATTTCTTCCTGGTTTTACCCATTACAGTTCTTTAATAAGGCATAATTGGTTTATACTATCATTTGTCAACTTTGGGCTATTTTTAGGGCTAGTGATTACGCCAACAACTGGGAATCCCGGTTAGTTTGCAATATATTAGTGATAGAATGAAGTGTCTGACCATGGATGACCATTAATGGATTTTAATTAAATATTTAGTTGATATTTTGGTTATTTAGGTTAGGTATTTGATATAATGCGTCCTGTGTGACTCCCCTTCCATAATTCTTTGTGGTAATTTTCATAATTTTGTTACTAAAACAAGCCTACTGTTTTGTTTTATTGCATTAGTATTCACCAAACTTCTTTTACAACGGGACCACTATGTGGGAAGGGGGGTTTAGGTGGCTGGGAATTTGACGGGTGCCTAGTTGTTTGATCACCAGTATTCTGACTTATTGTCAATATTTTTGACATGTTAAGAATATCTTGCTGGGACAAAAGATTTAAGGGTAGGGATATCAGAAGAGCGTGTGAGGGGCTCGTTTCTGAAAGAACTTTATGCCAATGGTCATAGTTTTTCCTTGGGGATGACTATATTCTTTGAACTATACTGACTGGGGAAATATTGACTCTTCACTCCCTCCTCCTGTATATAGTTTCGTATGACGTTCATACAAACTTGTCTTTTACTATTTCTTCCAAAAAATAACACTTTATCTTATACAATCTCTTCCAAAAAATAACAATTCTTTTCGTTGAGGTCCTGCTCCATAAATCGCCAATCCTTCATGCCATGAGTTTCAAAGGTTGCTCATAAGTGGATTTTTTTTATATTTTTTTTCACTTTGTTGATAGCAAGATATGTTTTAATGCAAATGTGTATAGTGTATCACTAGTCTTTTAAATTACAATTTTAATTTGTTCATGTGGATATTACTTGTGCAGGTGGCTTTTTAATGGCAAACTGGCTCTTCCGCTGTCGCACTTCATTCATTTACCCATTTTACTTTTCAGAAGGTATTCAATGTAGCCATAATTGTACCAGATGATCCTCTTGGATGCACTGAAGTGGAAGATGCGTTGGTTAAATATCCGGAGATCTTCCTGAAAATTATTAATCGACTATCAACAAAAGACATTCCGTTTTCTTTGCGAATATTCGAAATGGAAACCGAAGCTTGGCTTAAAGGGGTTTTAGAAGATGCAATTGAAAAAAAAGAAAGAAAAATAATATACACATGCTATAATATCCAAGCTTTTGTAAATTTTGCGAATTATTGCCTATAATTTTGCTTAAATCACAGTCATGAGAGCAAGGCTGTATTCAGTGGGCTTAGGGAGTTTGAGCCCCCTCCCCTCTAAATCTTTGTCCGATTCGTAATATCGTAAAAATACAATAAAAATAAATATTAAAAAATTTATCATGTTTTTAAAGTTTTTTCGCGTCCCCCCCAAAAACAAATCCTTGGTTCAACCCTTTTTGAGAAATCGGTGGAGCTAAAATTTGAATTCTGTTCAAAGTGACCCTGAAAGATATTTAAAACCCTAAACAGGTCACCTTAGGTCTCAACCTTAGGTCTAACAACCCCTTAGGTCTCAAAGGGTGTCTGCAAGAAATGTATTACTTAAAATCCGAAGTCAGATGACATAGTTCTCCAACTTATTTAATTGTTGGTTCGTTTTGTTTTTGAGTGAATGAATTGTTTTCTTTTCTCTCTCAGTTGTTTGCTAGTATCCGTCGATGGCAGTTCATAATTTTTTGGATTTTGTGCAAATCGCGGATATTGGCGAATAACTCGCTTTTATGGTTGTTAGGTATTTGGTTTTAATTCTTTTAATTTTTGGCTTTTATTGAATTTTATTCATCTTTTATATTTTTTGTTTTTTCTTTGGTTTTTTTGTTCTTTTCACATTGACTTTCCGCGTTTGTTTTGGATACATTATTTCGTTTCTTGCTGAAAAAGAGAGGCGTTTGTCCTCTCGAAATATTTGCTTTGTTGTGATTTTTTCAGTACTTTCATTTGGCCTATAAAAAAAACATTTTTGCTCGTTTTTCTTTCATTATGTGATGTCAGGCCAATGTGGTTTAAGAAATTATCATTGTCAGTTTAATATATATATACTGATATTTAGTATTCAAGATGTTAATATAATGTGATTAATTACAGTTATAAGAGTGAAAACATTGATATGTTTTTCAGTTAAGTGCAAATTATGCTCTGGCCTTGGGAAGGCGTAGGGGTTTTGAGCCCTAATCATGTTAATTTTATGCTCAATTTGAGTATTAGTCGGTTATTTATTGTAATATCTGTTCCTTTCAGGTTTCATTTATTTATCAATGCTGATTTGTGGTAGTTTCGCGCTTAGTAGTTTATTTTATTTTATTTTTGCTCATTTTTGGTTTAATGGAGTTCTTTACTTTTCTTTGAAAAACTTTTTTGTGGAAAAAGTCTATTTGATTAATCCCAGTAAGAGACGATCATTTCCAATGCTAAGAAATTTGATAGACCATAACTCCTGAATGTAGTGTCAGATCAAAACAAGAAGTACAATATTAGAACCACCTTGTCCATCACCCAAATATAGAAAATTTTATGAGTTTGCTAGTAGCATTTATGTTTCTGAAAATTCCTTTGTTTAACAGCAACATTTGTCGGCTATATAGGATAATATTGACAAAATCTTAGTAAAAGAGTGATTAAATTCTTTATCACCATCTTTAATAGGCTAAAAGTAATTAGATGGAGTCTGAGAAATTGATAATAATAAATACATATGAAGTTGAATTTGTTCTATGCAAAAGTACTATTTTTTATTGATTTTTGATACTCAGTTAACAGAGTGATTAAATTCTTTATCAACATATTTTGTAGGCTACAGATAATTAGATGGAGTCTGAGAAATTGTTTGGTAAACCAACTGAAATAGGTTTTTATTTATTTATGTGGCTGTATCAATGATACTTTATGGTTGCTAATAGACACTATGCTGCTGTCCCAGTGATAGTTTATGGCAGGTTATCGGCACTACATAGTTTAATGCATGTATTCAATCAGTAATTTTCATACATTGGAAGGATAAACCTCTGCATTGTATTTATGGAGATCTTATTGGAATTGTATGTGTGCATTGCCATGACTGCGAAAAGCTAAATTTCTTTGGACTACCGAAACCATACAACATTGCTCGTGGTGGATATGCAAGAGTGAGAGCACCAGAGATGATGGATGTGTTTTGGAAAATGGTGGATGTGAGAGGGGCGTTAGTCGCTATCCGATCACTTACAACTATTAAAAAAGGCACTAGCCCTTTCAATTTCCAATAAAATAAGCCCTTTTTAAGTTGCTACGACAACGCTTTCAATTAAAACTTTATATGCTCCAGGACATAACTTACAACCCTTTCCCTGAGGGCTGTGGGGGGAGGGGTTGTCATCCTTAAAGACCTAATTTCCAAAACTTTCAATTACGTTGAAAAAAATGGCTATCTAAAAATTTTGATTGGATGTGTTTGGGGAAAAGGTAGGTGTGAGAGGGGGTTAGTTGCCCTCAAATCACTTTTGACCATAAAAAGGGTACTATCCCTTTGAATTTCAAATTGAATGAGCCCTTTTTCAAGTTTCTACGACAAAGATTTCAATAAAACCTTATATGCCCCCAGGGCATAGCTTATATTCCTTGCCCTGAGGCTTGTGGGGGAGTGTCCTCCTCAAAAATACATTTTCTATCTGAAAATCAACTATGCTGAACAAAATGGCTATCTCAAATATTTTATTGGATGTTTTTGGGGGAATAATGGGCGTGGGGGGGGGGGGTAGTTGCCCTCCAATCACTTATGACTATTAAAAAGGGCACTAGCCCTTTGAGTTTCCAATATAATGAGCGTTTTTTGAAGTTTCTACGACAAGACCTTCTTTAAAAACCTTATATGCTAACAGGGCGTAACTTAAAACCCTTTCCCTGAGGGCTATGGGGGAGTGTAATCCTCAAAAATATATTTTCTATCTGGAAATCAACTACGCTGAACAAAAATGACTATCTCAAAATTTTTATTGGATGTGTCTGGGAAAGGATGGGCGTGGGGGGGGGGGGCTAGTTGGTCCTAAAATAGGTCTAGGCTAAATAGGTACTAAATCCTAAAACTAGAATCGGATCAAAAATGAATTACACTATTAGAGCCGTCTTGTCCAACACCCCTATATAGACAACTTATAGTCCCTTGGCTGGAACAACAAGGGAAACATACTGGCTTGAAAATCAAGAAAAGTGGCTGAAACTGCGATATTCTGCATATATGGCATCTTTTTTTCTACCTTGGTTAAACTCTGTAACAAGCATTCAATCATTTCCAATCCCTTAATTCTTTTTACCAGTAAATGATGGATTTACCGATTGGTGCACCCTTCTCCGGGTTACTGGCGAATATGTATGCACAGCATATTGAAAATTGGGCGTTAAAATCATGTTTGTTAAAACATGTCTTTTGGGGACGTTATATGTATGACGCAATTTCACTCTGGAATAATGGGGAAAATGAACTTAGTTGTTTTTTTTTTTAGATCACCTTTATGCATATTATAGAAATTTGTAATTTATCTTTTAAAATGATATGCAAGTAAAATATTATTCCTAGATTTTTTAATTATTCGTATCTTATATAAACTCATTTTCACTATTTAAAAAAAAAAACACACAAAACAACAGATCTTTACACTTTAAATCAAACCACCCCCCCCCCCCACAAGTTAAAAGAGCCATCGTAATCTCTCTTGTCAATCATGTCCTAAACATTTGTTCTGATTGCTACATCGCAGCAGAACTAAACTTTATCAGGCACATACATTTTGGAAATGGGTATCCTATTTTATTCATTAATAGTATAATTAACAGTAGACGGGATAGACACTCCCGTAAAGTCAGTGGTAGTTTACCATGTGAGAATCCCGATAAGTCCTCAAACATAATTTACCTCCCATACATCCCAAAAATCACTAAGAATCTATGACCGCTAACCTTTAATGTTAGCTGTCAAAAAGGCAAGATTACCAATACAAACGCGTTTTTAATTATTCTTCTTCCATTCCAATGAATTGCCTTGTTTCATCTCACTTTATTTGTCAGTCCTGGTTGAACTTCACCGAAGTAAGGATGCTGGGACTGTTCTAATTTTTTTTTTTTTTTTTTTTTTTTTTATTGGTCGTATGTTGTTGGAAGTCTTTCTTCTTTTAATTATTTATGTTTTGCTGAAGATGACCCTTGGACACAGGGCCAAAATATTAATTTGAAAAATTTATTCCATTGTTTTACAAAAGGAATTCCCTTTTGTTTTTCTTGTTTTTGATGTTTGTTATAGAAAGGTAGTGTAGTCCTCGTTACTATTTACCTCTCTTTATCGGTGTCATGAAGGGAGTTTTTGAAAACATGAGTGAAGACAGCATAAAAAATATAATTTCTAAGTGCTATAAAATGTCAAAATGCGGCTCATCTCTCACTTTGAAAGTGCATTACGATTCCCGTGAAGAAATTGATGAATTCCTAAGGAGACCAGTAAAAATAGGTTATGAGCGTCTTGTTACTCAGGATTTTTTTTTATTATCAAACGTTGTTATTCTTGTCATAAAAGTTGTCACAAAGGAGCTTGTTGTTGTAATGCACCCATATGTTTTGAGATTTAGATCCTCTGATCAACAATCAAATCGAAGTACACCATACACTGCAAGAATGTTCTGTGTGTCTTGTCAACTTTTGCCCATACCTGCAACAGTATAGTGTCCCAGGAACTGCAGTAAATGACCTTCAATTACAACATGAACCCGAGCTCTGGCAAAGTTGGAAAGCTGACTCTGCACTATTGGAACATAAATGGCAGTCTCATTAACGAAACCCAACATTGTGCAATATTACTAGCGCAATCGATATTCTTTGTATTCAAGAGGACGTTTTGACGTTCAGGGGCTCACTTTTGTTTGAAATAAATTCGGACGTTATGTGCTATTCTGTGTTTCCTAAGTGTGCTAATGCTTGAGGACGAACTCAGGCGGCCTAACCTACTATGAAAAGCGTGATCCGAGATCTCGTGTTTTTAACGAGTGGAATAATTTTTTTGCTCTGCTCATTGAAGGATGTGTGCTAGATAGTGTTTATCTCCGATATAACACCTTAAAGTAGACATTTTTTTTTCTTAAGATCACATGCCTTTCTATGACGAATAAATAAAAGTTCAAATGGGGGTAAGTTATTTTATTAAACAATGAAAACAGATATAAGAAATCTGGATATTTAAACAACAAATATCAGTGGTCGTCATCAGCAGGAAAACTAAAGCATTACAATTAAAGCAAACGTATTTATACAGAACAAAATAATTACTTCTGGGTCACAAACAGTTTCTAGGGCATTCACTAAATCTTTTTAAGAGAATTCATTGACTGGGTTTATTCAAAGTCTTGAGTTGTAAAAAATTTTTCTTTAATATTGACTAAATGTAAGTTGAATTTCTAATGAAGGTGACACAAACTTCTTTTTCTTCCAGTTGCAAAATAATTGTTGCAGGATTTAAAGTTATATGCGACGGGTGTTTTTTAATTATGGTCTGTTTGAGCAAAAGTACACAACAAAAGATTATTTCAAAAAAAAAAATTTATTTTCAGAAAGTACCTCCTTTACTCTATTTTTTGACAGGGTTGCCATGTTTTTTCAAACACTTATCATATCTCGCAACCAATTTTAAAACACCCTCTTGATAAAAACTTGCCGCCTGCTCTGATAACCAAGAGTTTACTCAAATTTTACCAAATATCAAAAAGTGTGGGAAAATCTCAAAAAAGATTGAAAACAGCATCCACTTGCTTTGACATTCATTGTGGCTTCCATTGTTCAAACTTTGTCCTAGCTAAGGCCTCCATACTAAATTTCACTCAAATCTCAAAAAATAATTTTTTTTTTTTTTAAATAATCTTTTGTTGTGTACTTTTGCTCAAACAGACCTTAATTAAAAACACTTTTTGAGATTTATAACACCCCAGCCTATGTGAATAGAGATTGAAAACAGCATCCACTTGCTTTGACATTCATTGTGGCTTCCATTGTTCAAACCTTGTCCTAGCTAAGGCCTCCATACTAAATTTAATTTAAAGACTATAAGCTATGTGCAAGTTATAAATTGTTGTATATCTTATATAGGGGAGGGGTTGTATAAACCCAACCCCTCCCCTCTCAGACAACCCCCACCGTACTTCCCTCCCTCAGCATCATCTTGCCCCCGACCCCCCAATATAAAGAACACTCCCAATTTGACTTATCCCCAGATCACCAGGAAACCTTTCTCCCTTCCCTTGCACTTTATCCCCCCTGGCTACCCTACCAGTATGACTCTGGTTTAAGAGTAAGCAGGCAGAATGATTCACAGGTAACACGTCCATGCAGAGTTTCTAAAACTTCAAATAGTAAGACGAATTCCACCGTAGTTCCATCCCAACTTAATAGTATTCCCATAATTTGTCCATTGTCCTCCTTTTCTCTCAAGCCTGGTCCAGTCCCACCTTTTAATAAGGCCTCAAAACTAGCCCCTTACCCACAGCATCCTCCTCATAAACTTCAACCCCAAATAACTCCATCCCGAATTGAAAAAAAATCCCAATACCCAAATCGGTTTAAATTTCCAACTTTCCTACTTACCAATGCTGAGAGCCTGAATTTTGATAAAATTACCAAACTCGAGGGTATCTCTGAAATTCATAAAATTAATATTATTGCTGTGACAAAGGTTCAGTCCCAGAACCCAGATTTCCTAAAAATCAGCAATTATACTCAGTTTATAAAACTTCGCCCTCCCGATCACCCTCTCGGGAAAAAAGGGGGTGGTATATTTTTTGTCCGAGATAACCTCCAACCTAAACTCATCCCCACCCCCAACTTATCAGATTATGGTGAAATTCTATGGCTGAGCCTTAGACCGAAAGTACTTCCCCGCCCTTTAAATTTAATTGTAACCGCCGTCTTTTATCATTCCCCTAACCAAAGTAGTGACCAGAAACGCAAATTTATACAAAAATTTCTTATAAGTGCTGACTTTGTGTTATCAAAGTATCCGAACGCTGGTATTTGCTTACTTGGCGATGCGAATGACCTGAGGATAGACTCTATCAGCACCTCTCTTAATATTAAACAACTTGTTAAAATATCTACAACAAAAGGTAACACCTCTCTGGATGTTATTTGTTCAAACATGAGTAAGTATTACAACTCCCCGCAAGCGCTGTCACCATTAGAAGGCAGTTACCACTATTGTCTTCTTTTTTCTCCCTCTTCAGCCATTGAATATTCCTTTACTACCCCCATTGGGGTTTGCCGTCCCCTCATTGACACAGGCCTTTTTTCTTTTGGATCATGGCTGACCAGTGAAAGTTGGTCAGACCTTTATAATTCTAATAACCTTGATGACAAAATTTTGATTTTTCACAGAAAACTAATTGATTCCTACTCATTATGTTTCCCAGAAAAAAAAATCAGAAAATGCTCCAGTAATAACCCCTTACATGAACAAATACATAAAAATGTTAATCCGCACGAAAATAAACTTATTTAACAGGGGTAATTTAGCTGAAGCAAATAAGTTAAGAAAGGAATTAAAAGTCAAATTAGAAAAGCTGCCCGAGCCTAATATAAAAATAAAATTAAATACTTTCGCCATGATAAACCAAAGAACTGGTACTCTGAAATTAAAAAACTTACCGGCAAGAGTCAAGAACAACTAAATTTAATATAAATGAACCTCCAAAGACCACAGCTAATGACCTCAATAAGTTTCTGGCTTCTATTGTCCAGAGTCTCCCACCCCTATCTTACGCATTTCCAGATATTCCTGATCCTTTTTCACTCCCACATATTTCTCCACTTGATGTAGTAAAAAAAAATTGAAAAACTAAAACGATCAAGCATTTGCCCTTTAGATATTCCTGTTCCTCTGATTAAAGCTTTCAGTGATTACCTCTCAAAACCCTTATCCACCCTGTTTAATGAAATTACCAAATCTGGACAGTTCCCTCAATATTGAAACAAGGCTTTATTACCCCAATCAAAAAGAAAAATGGGAAGCCTGGCTTTGATGGCATTCGTCCTATTACCCTCACCTCAATTTTTTCAAAATTGTATGAAAATCTTCTCGTAGACTGGCTTAAGATGAAAGTCCTCTCCCTCATTGATCTTAGACAGTTTGGTAATCTCAAATCCACCTCAACCCCTCATTACCTGATCCATCTTGTTGATACCATGGGTAAATTACTTGAAAAACCTAACACTTGGCTTAATTTGATTTCTATTTATCTTCAAAAAGCTTTCGAATTTATTAACCACAATTTACTCATAGATAAACTTATAAAGGAATTCCACATTGAAACTGTCCTTGTTAAGCTCGTTGCCTCTTTTCTCTCTAATAGATCTCAAGCAGTTAAATATCTAAATTGTTTCTCAGATCATCTCTTCATATTTAATGGAATTCCTCACGGGACTATTCTAGGCCCTCTCTTTTTTTCTCGTATGATTAACACCCTTACAATCCTTTATGACAATAGGTGTAAATTTGTCAATGACTTGACCGTTTTAAAGATATGTCATAAAAACATGTTTAGCAACCCAATGGGCATACTCCAAGATATTGCCTGTGAGGCCTCTTCCCTTGAAATGACAGTTAACCCTTCTAAATCCGCAATAGTCTCAGTAAGTTTCCTTAAATCCCCTCCCCTTTTTCTTGCTCCTATTCCTCCTGTAACCTCTGTCACATCTCTTAAACTCCTTGGTGTTACAATTTCTTCCAATTTGAAATGGGATGCCCATATAAATAATATCCTACGACGAGCAAGTTCCTCGCTTTCCCTCCTTAAACTTTTAAATAAATTTAGGTGCCCCCAATCACATTTACTACAAGCATACATTTCTTTTGTGCGTCCCATATTAGAGTATGCTTGTCCTGTGTGGCACCATTGCCTCTCATCTGAAGCAACACAAAAATTGAAAATGTCAAAAAGAGAGCTCTAAGAAATATTTTTAAAGAGGGCAAGATACCATATTTGCATTTGTTAAATATTTCAAAACTAGAGACCCCTGGGAGACTAAGAAATAATTTGTGCCTCCGTTTTGCAAAAAATGCCATAACAAACCCTTGGACGGCAAGTATTTTCCCCAAACGTCACTCCCCATCCAGTTTACGGCCGCCTCGAGCTGTTTCTGAGCCCATCCCTGTTTTGTCCCCCATTCGCTGCGTTACTTCGAGATACGAAAGAACTTTTGTCCCCTTTATTACAGAAAAATGAATAAAATGTCCCAATAGTTTCTTTTTTTCCTCTTTTTTTGTCCCCCCCCTTTCTTGACCAGTTTTTATTTTTTAACTCTTTTATTGACTTATTGTAGTTGGATTATTGACACTTTGTTAGTGTCCCTTTTAATTTATATGCATTTATGTCTCGCTCTTTTTTTTGTGTATTCGCTTATTCCCCCCCCCCCCTTCTTTTTTTTATGTCCGTTCTAATTCTTTTTCCGATTCGTATTTGTGTAAGTTTAGGTAAGTTTAGTTTGACCAGTTTTTATCTTTTTAACTTTTTAATTGACTTTTTACAGTTTTAATTATTGACTGTTAAGTGATTGTTCATAATGATTTTTCTATTTCGTTGTTGTTTTTTGCATTTTTGCCAGTTTTAGTGCAACCATTTATAATGTTGACTCTGAAGTCCGAATTCGCCCTTTGTGGGCTTGTGATAGTGATCTTTTTGAAATAAATATCTTATCTTATCTATCTTCTTCTTCCCCCAAACGATGCCAGTCCTTAGCACAAGAAGAACAAAACTTGTTACATCCTTTTAACACACGCAAGGTTGAAAAGTATGATACTGAAAAATGCCTTTTCATCCCAAGCATTGTTGGTTGTGTCGCGTTTTTGTTGATATTACGTGTGTCAACATGTAGTACACACTTTCGAACCTCTAACAGGACTTAATAGACTCATCTATTTATTTGGATTTCAACGATTTGTCACTCGAGGTGGTTTTGAACAGAATTGAAACCTCCTCTCAAATAGAAAAATCAGCATCAACAAGAGGTCTGCCGCTGTAAAAAAAAAAAAAAAAAAAAAAAAAAAAAAAAAAAAAAATTATGGGGTGTCGACGTTTCAAACAGTTCGTGGTAACGGAACAGTAAGTAAGGAGCGACCCGGCTCAATACTAACCAAAACTCTAAAAAACCAGATTTTGACACCAATAGATATATCATAAGGATAAAATGTTAATACTGATTTGAAATATATAAGTTTCATCAAGTTTAGTCCTACCCATCAAAAGTTACATGCCTGAGAAAATTCGGCTGATTTTCGAAAAAAGGGGGAAAGACCCTCTAAAGGCTATAGGACTTTAATGAAAATCACACCATCATAATTCAGCGTATCAGAGAACCACACTGTAGAGGTTTCAAGGTCCTATCTGCAAAAATGCGGAATTTTGTATTTTTTGCCAGAAAAAAGATCACGGATGCGTATTTATTTGTATTTGGTTTTTTGTTGTTTTTTTTTCCCAGGGGTGATCGTATTGACCCAGTGGTCCTAGAATATGGTGGGAGGGCTCATTCAAACGGAAATTAAAATTTCTAGTGCCCTTTTTAAGTGACCGAAAAAATGGAGGACAACTAGGCCCCCTCCCACACTCATTTTTTTCCCAGAGTCCTCCGATCAAATTTTAGAGATAGCCATTTTGTTCTGCAGGGTCAAAATTATAATAAATATGTCTTTTAGGATGACTTAATCCCCCAAAGTCCCCGGGGGAGGGCTGAAAGTTTTGAACTTTTCCCAATGTTTACATATGGTATTGGTTATTGCGAAGTAAACATACGTTTTCAAGGGGTTTTTTCTGGTAGTGGGGGAGAGGGGTCGGGGGTTATGCGGGAGGATCTTTCTAGGGAGGAAGTTTTCAGGGGAGACGGGATATTGCTCTGAAAGTGGTGCCGCATTTCCCAGCATTATTTAAAGAAACGATCAGAAATTTAATAAAAAATAAACAAGTTTTTCAATTGAAAGTAAGAAGCAACATCAAAACTTAAAACAAACCGAAGTTATTCAGTATATGATTGGGTTCGCCCCCTATTCAATACCTCGTTCTTTAAGCTAAAGATTTTTTTAGTACTTTCATAAGAGCTATTTATTCTAATTAACGGCCTTTGTTATTAAGGGGTCATTTTTAAAGAATTGGAACAAAATTTGAACTTTAGCTTACAGATCGAGGTATTGACTAGGGGGCGAACCCTCTAATATAAGTATTAAAAATATATGGATATAGAAGTTCGTTACGTACGTTAATTCTTAAGTAATGCATATTTATTACTAATAAAAACGTTCGTAAATAAAATTAAACAACTTTCGCGAAAGCCATTTAACCAAATAAAAGTAAAATTAATATGCATTATTTTTTAAATATTCATGTACGGTGAGCCAAAATCAAAACCTTCATTAATTCAAAAACATTCAAAAATTAAATAAAAAAGACTATTTTTTTAACTGAAAGTAAGGAGCAACATTAAAACTTAAAACGAACAGAAATTATTCCGTATATGAAAGGGGCTGTCCCCTCCTCAACGCTTCGCTCTTTGCACTAAAGTTAGACTATTTCTCACAACTCTTTTTTAAAACAATAAAAAAATTCACCGTAAAGTGCAAGGCGTTGAGGAGGAGACAGCCCTTTTCATATACAGAATAATTTCCGTTTGTTTTAACTTTTAATGTTGCTCCTTACTTTCAGTTAAAAATTTTTTTAATTTTTTATTTAATTCCCTAACAATCAGCTATTTGTCACCGAAAAAAATATTAAGAAACGGCACGGCGTCCGAGTCATAGACAAGAAGTATTACACACTTTTTGTCTGTGGTCGGAGTCAACTTATTAACTTTTTTATATTCTTTAGCTGAATTTTTGAAAAAAATTCTGAATCAGGGAAAAGTATATTATGGCAAATCTGTAAGGATACTGAAATGTTTGAAAATTCCACATGCTGTCAAACTGCAATGCTATGACATTTAATGAGTATTTATTCCTGTAAGGCTACTTTTATGATTTAAAGGCTATGGAAGATAAACGTTAAGGGGTATGGAATATATAATGGTAAAATTCTAGTTCAGTTACTTTTCACTCTCTTGGAAAGGGGTTGCTTAGGAAAATTTAACTTTCAGGGATGGTCTACAGTCTAAAGTGTTTCCGTGGAAGTTATTTTAAAATACTTACCTTCACTCCTTCTCGCTCTAGAGGGTCTTGACCCTTGATGACCTTTATATACCTGTGAGTTATTAAAGTGAAACCTTGCAAAATAGATCTTCTGTGTAAATAAAGTACAGCAAAATTGTTTTCAGTTTTGCAACTTTGCTCAATCCTAATTTATAAGGTTATAAAGATATTTATATACATTTCCTAAATGTTAAAATAACATTAATATGGCTTAGAATTCTGCTCAAATAACAAGAATTGCATTTTCAGAACTAAAGCCAAAGAAAACCCAGTAAATTTTTACCAAATCATATTATTGACTTACAAATATAGTGAATATACCACTCAATGCCTTTTTTATGCTCTTTACAAATATAATAATCATTTTTGTTGGAAATAAATTTGAGCCCCCACCCCCTAGCCTATATATAGCCTACCAATTCAGGGTATATATTTGCACATTAGGGAGGTAGGGGGAAAGTTTAATATTACAGTAAATATATACCAAATCATATTATTGAGTTAGGAATAAAGTGAATACACCATTTGATGCCTTTTCTTATGCTGATTATGAATATAATAATCATTGGAAATGAATTTCTATTGGAAATGAATTTTAGCCCCCCCCCCCTATATATTTCAAATCATGGTATATGTTTCTACATTAGGGGGGGGGGCAAATTTGTTAAATATCTACCAAATCATACTATTGAATTAGGCTATGCTTAAAGTGGATATACAACTTGATGCCTTTTTTTATGCTGATTACAAATATAATAAGCATTTCTATTGGAAATGAATTTCAGCCCCCCCCCTATAGGGTAAGACACCCAGTAGTCGGACACTTTAATCACCTTGAAAACTTTTTGACATTTAAACTACTCTAATTATTATATTATACCACCTAGAAACTTAATTTTTGTATCAAAAAATTTCTGAAGAATTTCTGAACAAATAGGTTACTAATTCAAATAGTTTCACTTGTACAGCGCTTCCTATTTTTGAATTTACTAACAAGTGACAATTCTGCCTAAACTTGGACATACAAACAGCTCATTGTAAATAGTGATTAAAATAGTATAAAAGATTATGTCCGAGAATAGGCAGGTGGCTGACTACTGGGTGTCTTACCCTATATGCCAATTCAGTGTATATATTTCTACATTACGGGGGGGGGGGGGCGGGGGAAAATTATGTTTCTGATGTAAATGGGAGGTAAGTTTAAACTTTCACCCCCCCTAATGTAGAAATATATACCCTGAACTGGCATATATAGGGGGGCTAAAATTCATTTCCAATAGAAATGATTATTATATTTGTAATCAGCATAAAAAAAGGCATCGAGTGGTATATTCACTTTATGTATAAGTCAATAATATGATTTGGTAGATATTTACTACAAATTTTGTTTCTTATGTAAATGGGCAGTAAGTTTAAAATTTACCCCCAACCCCTAATGTGGAAATATATACCCTGAATTGGCATATATAGGGGGGGGGGGCTAAAATTCATTTCCAATAGAAATGATAATTATATTCATAATCAGCATAAAAAAGGCATCAAATGGTGTATTCACTTTATTCCTAACTCAATAATATGATTTTTTATATATTTACCAATATTACCTCTCATTTACAACAGAAATAAAATTTACCCCCACCCCCCTAGTGTGCAAATATATACGCTGAATTGGTATATATAGGGGTGAGTGTAAAATTCATTTCTGACAAAAATGATTATTATACTTGGAAAGAGCATAAAAAAGGCATTGAGTGGTATGTTTACTTTATTTGTAAGTCAACAATATGATTTAGTAAAAATTTACCAAAAATCCATGCATTTTTCTGGTTATTGATTTGTCAAAGTTGTATCAACTGGGATACCACCAGATGGCTAATTTGACTGTGTATATATATTCAAATTTTTAAATTAGCCAACTGGCCAACCAGTATTTTATGCCTAGGAGTCCAGCTGGACATAAGGAACCTTATTAAGAGAACAATTCTTACTCCATAATATGCATAATGATACTAGTTAACACATTTTGCAGGGGGAGAGCCTTTATCTTTTCTTCTTTACTTGTTTTTCCAGTTTTTCTTAGGAATTCATGAATTTATTAGAACCTAAATATTCACAGAATATATACCCCCACCCCCCTAATGTGGAAATATATACCTAGAATTGCATCCTCAATCTAAATATAACATCTTTACATCACAAATAAACTTTACTCCCTTATGGATGACAGTTTCAACCTACAGATATTAATTTGAAAATAAAAGGGTTATGTGCAGCAAAATACATTGGGGCAAAAATAGACTACTGGACAGTGATTAAAATGAACTAGCTTATTCTCACTAATTAAACTAGGACCAATAGCCATCAAAAAAAGGTTTTAAAGTACCAAATAGACTATTTGTAATTTCAAGTGATCTAAAAGTTTACAAGGCTATAAGGTTTAAAGAGTTTCTCAAGTAAAAGTAACAAATAGGCCTAGAGAAATGCTCCCTAAAACCATTCTTAATGTTGATGATGCCTAGGGAAAAATTAATTATAGCACCTCCCCCCCCCACCTAACTCACCTATAAGGAAAAGAAGCGGAAATAATTTAAAAAAATTTATCATCAATTCTTAAAATATTTTTGTAACCAGGCAACTAATATAATAAAGGAGTTGAAAAGAAGATTTAAATAAAACTTGGCAAAGGATTTTAAAGATAACCAAAAAACATTTGGGCAATGTTTTATTCTAATTAAAATTTTCAATCAATAGTTCTGATTTTTGTCCTCTAATTCCAGTATTAATTTAAACTGCATTTCGATCAGGATAAGGTGGTGATATTGTTTCCCCTTCCTCCTCCAAAGAATGTATTGCTTGGCATAGAATCAATTTTATATACTGATACAATGATTATAAGGGAACTTGTGTTTCTTAAAACTAACAAATCTTGTGGTCCTAGCTGTATTCATCCTCATGTCTTTCATGAATATCCAGCAGTCTTGTTCCAACCATTTTCTGTACTTTTCAATTTTTTATTGGGTTTTCTCAGACTACCATTGGACTAAAAGTTTGCCCATATCAGTCCTTTATTTCAGAAAGGTGGAAAGGACCTTTTTGAAAACTATTGACCTATAAGCCTTGACATCAGTGGTTGTTATGGCTCTTGAAAGAATAGTCAATTCTGCAGTTATTCAGCATCTTGCAGCAAAAAATGTCTTGCACTGCTGACAGCACAGTTCTTGTTGTGGAAGATCTATTGATGTTACTATCTTAGAATCATATGACTGTATCCCTAAGGGATACAGAGGTGCCTGCTGACATGATTCAGCTTGACTTTTGTAAAGTAAATGACTAAGTTTATCACAAGCAACTTGCCATTAGGCTGAGTACAGTCAAGCTTGAAAAAAAAAATACCTGCTATGGATCCTTGATTTTATTAGCCAGTGATCTCAGCATGTTAAATTATTTGATGGCAAATTTTGGATAGAGCTCCCCAGTAAAGTGGTCTGGGTTCTACACTATTTAGTATCTTTAATAATGATGCTCCTTCTAATATTAGCAGTAAGCTATTGCTCTATGCTGACAACTATAAACTTCTTGGACCAGCATTGTCATGTGAAGATTACACCCTTGTATTGAGTTGTCGTGAATTGTTTAGTCATTGGGCTGAAGCTTGGTTCTGGAATTTAATAATTCCAAGTGCCATGTCTAATACTTCATAAAAAAATCATTGTTGCTTTTTTTTTCTGGCCATCCAATCCTTTCTTTAAATGATGAGCAAAATCTTAGTGTCATTGAAATTCAGTACCCATTCTGAGAAGTCTGCTGCTGGTGCTAGTTCAACTCTGCTGATCAACTGCACCCTCTCTACTTGTTCTTGCAAAGCACTAGTCTTCTGTATAAAGAACTAGCCTGTCTTATGCTTGAAATTGTCATGTCTCAAACCTCCCAAATAAAAGAAAAACATATTTCAATTCTAGAGGATGTATAGAGAAGTGCCACTAAAATGGTATCTGGCATGTAGGAACTGTCTTACCCTGCAAGTCTAGCTAAGCTGAAACTCCCAAACTTATGTGTAGGAGAAGAAAAGGGGGTGCCATTCTAACTTACAAGGTAATGAAGATGAACACTCTTTCAGCAATGTTTCCTGTTGTTGGTCCTGATTCCAACCAGAGGTCATTGGTTGAAACTTGTAAAGCAGTCAACCCTAACCAAGGTGCATTCAATTTTTTTCCTCAATGGTTGTTAATGATTAGAACAAACTTTCTGAAAATATAGTTATTGCTGACTCTGTTGAAATTTTCAAACAAAAGCTAAATGCTGAGGGGTCTGCTAATGTCCATCTAAATGCACTTGATCACTAAAGAAAACTATGAACAACTTATTGATCCTCAACTCTGGAGTTTTACAAGGAAAAAATCTTTAGAATGCTCCAAACTGTAATTTAAAGTATTGAAGGGTAATCATGTTTACTTCCATTGCTATCTTCTTTTTAAAATCATTTCAAGTAATATTTTGGTAGGTGTTGCCAACAAAGCTTGATTGCACCAGTGAAAACTACTGCAAACCCACTTCAACAAAGAACTTACAAAATATTTGACATTTAGCAATGGATAAAAATGCCATTATTGCTTTTGGCACCATGACGGAAAGCGGGTGAATTGTCAGAAAAGTGACCATGATATTTGGAAATAGTATAGGTGGAAATCAGGAATCTAATGGTAGCCTAGGCTACTACTTTAATTTTTTTGGCATTTTTTCTTCAGAAGAGGCCAACCAGTAAGTATTTACAATGATTTCTTCAGGCTAGTCCTGGTATAAATCTTGGCAGTGGTTTAGTGAAGAAAGGTAGCCATGATATTTGGAAATAACTCAGGCTAAAATCAAGAACCTAATGCTTGTTAGATGATTTATCTGTTATTTTTTGTTGTTTCTGATACTATAATTTTGCATAATTACAAAGGAATCTTAACAAAAATAAGCTATATTACTAAATGTGTTTTTTTTTTGTAGGAAATATCAGGCCTGTCTCAATTCTCCCCAAAACCCAACAGAGAATACTTCTTTAAAATCTATAGTCTACCTGGCTAGATTTTTGAGTCAAACAAGATCTATAGTTGAAATGTGGTTTTGTATATAGTAATCCAAAGAACATTGCCTGAACAGTTTTGTTTTTCTGTCAAATTTTATATGAAAAAACAAAGAGGTTCTCTAAATTCTACCTGGTGCTATTCTATAAGAAATGTGCTCAAATAACTTTTGCAATAGTAGCCTAACTATTTCCAACATTTTATTTTATAGGTTCCTAAATCTGCTGTGAAAACCAGTACTGTTACACGTCTTCCTACAACATTTGTTTTTATTTCTAAAGCTGTATCCTTTCTAAAAGAAGCAACAATGGAGAAAATGTAAGTATTTGAATGCAAAGTCGAAAGATTTAACATTAAACAGTAGTGAAAACACCATGGTGGGAACACAACTGTATTAGTGAAATTTGTAGTAATCTTGGCAATATATGGAAGAATCTTAATAAAGACAAATTCTGATACTCAGTTGAATATAAATTTTAAATAAAATTAATTTATAAAATAATATTATTATGCATGATGTTGGACATCCATCTATCAACTGCTAAAAAGCATGTTTAATGTTAACATGTTTTTTGTGTTTTATTATCATTTATTTTTTTCCCAGGAGTGATTGTATTTACCTAGTTGTCACTTTGAAAAAGATTTAATTTTTGCATTTATGAAGTAAAAAGATGTCAAATATATTGGTTTTTGGTATTCAAAATTAAATTAAAAATATTGTCGTAAAATTTTTTATCTGATTTCTTAACCTTAGTTTTAATGTTTTAGTTTAAACAGGCTACTTTGATAATGCATTACTTTTTATAAATATTGAGTCTAAAGGCACTACATATTTCGGTGTTTGATAATCAAGTTCAAAACTGTCAATATTGTTAAAAAATATCAGTCCAATGCTTCAGCATTGCTCAACAGAACTGAATGTTGGGGGTTCATATCTTAGTTTTTGTAAGTAGGCTATTATTTTATGTGTTTTTTTTTGTATTACTTACTTGTTTCATTTTTAAAAACTTTTACTTTAATTGACATACTTTTTCCATTGCCTTTAGAAAAATGTTAGTCTCTAAGCTTCATGAAATAAAGTAAAAAAACAAGTTTTTTTTAAAACTGAAAATAAGGATTAACATTAAAGCTTAAAACAAACAGGAATTATTATGCATATGAGGGGGCTTCCCCCTCCACAACACTTCACTCTTCATGCTATAGTTTTTAGATACTTAAAAAAAAGTTACTTATTGTTATAATTAAACGACACTTGTGTTTCAAGAGTCGTTTTAAATAATTCAGAAAAAAATTAAACTTTATAGCAAAAAGCAAGGTGTTGAGGAGGGAACAACCTCCTCATATATGTAATAATTTCTGTTTGTTTTAAGTTTTAATGTTGCTCTTTACTTTCAGTTGAAACAACACGTTTTTTTTTTGTTTAATTTCTGATCGTTTCTTAAGTAACGCCGGGATACCTGGCTCCACCTCCAGGGAAAAATCCCCCTCCCATAGAAATATCTTCTGGACAATTCAATTCTGGCAACAATTTACCCAGGACAATTGCCCTTAACGTTTCCATGCGTAAAATTGAATCGGCAAAGAGAATGCAAGACATATAAAGAAATTTTGTATAGGAATTCTGGTAAATTAATGCAGTGTAAAATTTTACCTGCAAAGTTCACCCCTGGAAACTTCCCTCTCCATGAAAAATTCTCCCAGCAGAAAATTCGTCCTTCCCTCCCACCCAAAAAAATATGCATGCTTCCCAATAAAAAATTAAGCAATGGGCACATTTTATAACATAGAACCTTTCCCCATGGATTTTAGGGGGGTTATTTTATGTCCAATGGCATAGTCATTGGGCCTTTCAACTATGCTGAACAAAAAAGCTATCCCAAAATTTTGATCGGACGATTTGGGGAAAAAAGTGGCATGGGAGGGGGGCATAGTTGCCCTCCAATTTTTTTGGTCACTTAAAAAGGGCACTAGAACTAGAATACCATCTCCCGGCGTTCTAGGCCCACTAAGTCGATCTGATCACCCCTGGAAAAAACAACAAAAAATAAACACGCATCCGTGATCTTTCTTCTGGCCAAAATTGCAAAATTCCACATTTTTGCAGATATGAACTTGAAACCTCTATATTAGAGTTCTTTGATACGCTGAGTCTGATGATGTTCTTTTCATTAAAATTCTATGACTTCTTGGGTGTCTTTCCCCTTTTTTCGAAGGTTAGGCACAGTTCCTCCGGTTCACAGATTTCAGTGTACAAGAGTTAGTCAAATGTAATTTATATATTTGGAATCAGTAGAAAAAGCTAATCCTCTTGGATATGACATTAGATATCAAAATTCCTATAGTTAGAGTTTAAGTTACTATTGAGCCAGGTTGCTCCTTACCTACAGTTCGTTACCACGAACTGTTTGATTATCCATCAAAATCCAAATAGAGATCATTGAAATGTGCATAGTTTTTTTGCACTACCAAAAGTATTATATTTATAAAACTTTACAGTTTCATGAAATGTAATTAAACTTTTGGACTAGACTTTTTAAATTTTTAATTATAATTTGGTCTTCTACATAGCTGAAGCCATCACAACCTCTATAATAGGATTTTCTTATCGATAAATACAATACATACATTCGTTTAAATTCATTGAAGTACTTCATATAAATAGAAAAAAAATATTATCATTTAAAATTGCTGAAAACTAATCCTAGCAATATTTGCCACACCAAAAAAAATTCCTGGTAGGGCTGATGATGACTTGCCTTGCCTTTTTCTACCTACGTGCTTTAGATATGAGAATGTAACAATTTAGCTGTATAGAGAACTATTTTAATTAATTCCTACTCCCCCTACGTTCAACATTTATCTGAAGCCTCAGGAAGAGTAAGCAGTTTGTCCATTAAAATGTATTTTTGTAGGAATCTACCCTACCCCCACCTAAACAATGACTCACAACCCCTCATTATAGCTGATACGCAATTACAGATCACCAAACGTAGCCTGATTTCATTACAAAAAAAGTGAATCAACTTGGTTGAATCCAGTACTTCCACCGTTAGACATTACTTCTTTTGAAACTGGGAAGCCTAAAGTATAGCTATTGATACATTTAAATCAATTAGCTTCTCAGAATTTTAAATTGATTGTAATTTAATTGCATTTGTCCTCTTCGGGGTAAAGTCGTGGTTTGGTGGCCTAAACCACCTAATCTGTCGCCCAACCACCACTGCTATTTTGGCGTCTAGCCCTACTGGAAAATTTTTTGCCAGTGCCCTTGTTATCCCCTCCCCTTTATATGCAAATATATAGCCCAAATTATATATTTCCCATCTATTCTGTCACTTTTCTTTGTCTTCTCTTGTGGTAAGCTGTAAGAAACTAACAAAAAGACACCGGTTTCTTCTCGAATTTTACACAGTGTAAACTTGAGTGAGTGGCGCATAATACACGAGTGCTAAAATTCTTTCGCCCAACGGAAAAAAAATCAAATAAAATTCCCAAATTTGGAAAGCCTTATTTCCCACGGGGGGGGGGGGTAAACCCCGGTCACCTAATTGAAAAAATTAAAGTTACAGTCAAGGTATGTTGTAATTTTAATGTTTAAAGCTACCCTCAAGAAACTTGAATTTTCATATTTTTCTTTTGTCCATTTTAAAAATTTAAAAAAGTAATTCATCCAAATTTCCCACTAATTCAGCCATACATCACTTATAAATATCCAAATCGACGAACAAGCAAGACTTGCATAAAGCAGATATTGCAAATGGCTTGGTCAAAAGTCAGTTTCTTGAAATACAATTTTAAGGGTTAGAAGGGTAACTTAAAAGTAGATTTTTCTACTTTTAAGTTAGTTTACAGTAAAGTTGTTGCCCAGAGCTCGTATCTTTGTTGTTTTTCTTCTGTTCTTTTCTTAGCACAAAAAAAATTATCCTTGAAAAGCGTGGTAGTTTGTAAAGTTTAATAGGGTACACCTCTAGTTCTAAAACAAATCTTTACGATTTTTGTGGGCTGTTATCTTTTCCCTAGTTTAACTATTAGAAAAAGAGACAAAAAAGACCAATAAATTAAGTTAAAAAAAAAACATTCTTGTGGCAAAATTATCTGATTGGTAGTTTGAAATATGTAATATTTTTGCTTCTCTGTGTCAGGACTATATCAACAAGTGCTGCCGTCTTAGCTATTACATACATGATTAGATTATTCTTATCTTTTTTATTACCTTCTTAAAATAGTAAGAATTTTAATCCAATTTGGTCAATATGTTGTTTCTAAAACTTAGAAGCTAAAAAGGCAAGACCACTATTTAATTTTGATAACAGCCTGATGTCTCATAGAAAAAGGTTACTTTGGGTGTAGATTGAGAATTAGTTGGCTACATGCAGCCACTAGGCTATGTTGTGAAGAAGCAAATTTGTTGTATCTAGTGTGTACTTTGCCAGTAAGAAAAATCAGCAAAAAAAGGTTTTCACATAGAACTTAGAATAATTTATGAACCACAAGAATCCTCTATGAGAGGGGAAGGTGCCCCATTCGTTTAAGCCCTGCCTGCTGGATTGTTCCCCTGACGTGGATTACAAGAACTAATGTGCATGGGAGGAGGGGGGAGGGGCTATTTTGATATCGTGTCTTTCTACAAACTAAGTATTGTACTTCGTCTTCTACAAACTAAGTGTATAAAACGTCATATTTTGCTGAAATAAAATTTTAGAATCAAAGTGATAAAATCTCAAATTTAAAAACTTAGCAATAAATTTCAACTTAAAAAGATAAACAAAAAAATGTTTATTATAGAAAAGATACACTCTCATATGCATGGTTTAATCATGGTATTTTTAGTCAATCAATTGGTTGCAAAGTTGAAAATACTCTAATAATCAAGACAGAGTCACCAAGATAAAAATTTGTCAATAAGATACAATAAAACACGCAAGTTATGAATTGTTAAAAATTTGAACAAAAACTGGCACAAAGCTTCAAGATTATAATGCTGTGACCTGGAGTAAACTTGTTTTAGTTATGAAACTTTCACAGCTGCTTCTCTGAAGAGTTGGGATCTAAGAGAGACAAAGGGAGACAGGAGGATGTTCTTATATATGGGATGGGGGAGGAGGGCTGCGGCAAACTACAATCATAGTTTCTCAAGACAGACAAAAAGGAGGGTCAGGTTCAAATGCTTTGAAATAAAACAGTAAGGCAGCAGGGGATTTCTGTAGATGATTTGACGTAATATCTTCTGAACCCAGCCAGTTTTGTCACTTTCTTCTTTTGATAGAGAGAAATTCTAAAAAGTATACACACTTTCCACTATTGGGTTGATGAACATGCAGAAGATTAGTTTAGTTTGTTCTTTGGAACTAGAATTCCTTTGAAGCTTTCAGCATTTGGTTAGCACCGTTTGCTTTTGTTACCGTCAATCTTGTATTTTCATGCCAGGTTAGATTGGAAGAAATGAATACCCCTAGTAGGGTTGAGCTGTTGCTGATCATGTTTGGGTCTATAGGTGGTTCCAGTTTAGGAAAGTTTTTTATAAGAAATGAAACTATTGTTGCTAAGCAGTTATCTTTATTTACAACCATATTCAGTTTTGGTCCTTTAGTGGTAATTTTTTCATATAATTGAAAGTTTTATATTTACCCACTCCAGATACTACCTCAGCTAGGGAAGGTCATCTACACATATTCATATTTCGTCTCGTCTAACAGTTATATCGTTGATCATAAGGAGGAAGCATAAAGGACCAATCTCTGTTCCTTTCAGGACACCACAGAAAACCAGCAAAGAGGAAGAAAAGATTTTTTTATATTTTACAATTTGTTCATTTTGCTAGAAAACTTTTTACAATATAAACTGGAACACTTTTACAAATGAATTCTGAAGCTGGTTTAAACTGTTTTAATTGTATGCTTAAATCCAAATGTCAGCCTAGCCCTATAAGACTTATCTAATATAAACTGGAACACTTTTACAAATGAATTCTGAAGCTGGTTTAAACTGTTTTAATTGTATGCTTAAATCCAAATGTCAGCTTAGGCCTATAAGACTTATCTAAACATATCCTAAGATGAGGCATACTGTGTATTGGATTTGGGTATGATCTTACTTGCTTGTTATTACTTTATATTTTTATATAGGTTGCAAGTTCTGGAAAATAAAAGTAAGGATGGTATTTTGAATAAGCAACAGTATCTGAAGCAGAAACTAAACTTACTAAAGAATCTTATGACAAAAGATCACATGAGACTGCTTGATGATCTAAACAGTAAATTTATCAGGAAAAATATCAACAAGGTAATTTTTATTATGCTTTATTGGAATTACTACTTTCAATTTAAGCATTCAAATACTTAATGATATGGGCTTACTCAATTTAAATTTGTGAATGCAAGAAACACATTTCCTCTTGTTCTTTATTGTAACCCTTCAATAAAATTTTTCTCTGTCTAAAAGACACCCTAGACGTCAATCATTTTGATTAAAAGCTTCCGTCAATCGATTGATTCAAGTCTGATTGACCGTCAAGGAACCTGTTTGACGCTTGAGTCAAGCGTTGACGGTGATTGATAGAAAGTTTGAATGACTCAATCGGTTTGCGACAGTGATTGACCGTCTAGACTAGTTTTGTTCAAATATTGCGTCAGTCACGCGCCAACAACAATGGAAGATATACCTGAAAAAAGCAAAAATGTGGAGCGCGGGTTTATTTGTTTATTAATTAATTTAAAAAACTTTCGGACAAATAAGTTTTTCAAAGAAAAGTAAAGACCATTTTAAACTTAAGCTCAGCAGATACAAATACCTGTTAAAATTTAAGCTCAAAACGACCAGAAAGTACTATTAAAGAATAAATAAAACCCAAAACGATCAAAAATTAAATAATTAATCATAGTAAAAACATACAACAAGTAATAATATAAATGAATAAATAGATCTTAAAGCGAGTAATGCTTAGATTGAATATGAGAATCAAGCTTAAAACAAAAAAATATATATTTTCCTATTGAAGTATAAATGAAACTTAAAACGTACAGAAATTAAATAAACAATCAATGCAAACAAACACACAGTAGATATTAATGTAAATTAATAAATAAATCTTAAAACGAGTGAAACTTAAACTGAATATGCAAATCAAGCTTGAAACGAAAAAAATCACTACAAACAAGAGTTTGGGTATGACCTAAAAAGTGAAAAATAACTTTCAATTTCAAATCAAATGAGCCGTATCCAAAGTTTATACGAGCATCCCGTCCATCAAAACTATATATGCCACTTTAGCAGTACTCATAACCCCTGCCTCCAGCCTTGGTGGGTTCCGTCGACATAGGACTTTTTCTTATTTGACCTTTGAACTATATTTAATGAAATGGCTATTATAAAAATTTTATTGGATGGGCTTAGGGAAAAAAGATTGTGTTGGGGGGGGGGGGGCTATTTGCCCTCGGACATCTTTTGACTCTTAAAAAGTAAACTAGAACTTTCAATTTCCAATCAAATGAGCCCCCTCTGAAGTTTATACGAGCATCCCTTTCATAAGAACCATATACGCCCCCAGGACAACACTTACAACGCCTATCCCGCGGGCTCTGGGGGTGTTTTTGTTATCTAATTTTTAAACAATTTCCAAAACACTGGCTATCTCAAAACTTGTAGGGGACGGGTTTGGGGAAAAAAGATCGTGGGGGGGGAGCTAGTTTAACTCTCTCGACTCTTAAAATGTGAACTAGAACTTTCAATTTCCAATCAAAGTCACTTCTTGTGAAGCTTATACGAGAACTCCTTTCATAAGAATACCGCAGATATACTAGGCGTAACCCAGAGGACTTTCCCCATGGTCCTGGGGGGTTGGACAGAAAATAGATTGTTTCAATTTTAATCTTATATAGGTTTTAAAAATATCGTCTATTTCAAAATTTTCAGCGTATGAATTGGGGGATAGTTATCCTCAGTTCTCTTTCGACTAATAGAAAGTGAGCTCGAATTTTCAATATCCAGTCAAATGATCCCTCTCTGAAGTTCTTACTAGCATTCCTTTTATTCGAACAATACATGCCCCAGAGCATAACTTACAACACTTGCCCCCCGGCCCTGGGACGTTTTAACGACACCTGAGTTTTGTTATCTGACTTTCGAGCAATTTGTAACTTAATGCCTATCTCAAAATGTTTATTGGATGCATTTGGTGGGGGCAATCTCTTTTGACTCTAAAAAACTGAACTAGAACTTTCAATTTCCAATCAAATGAGTCATTTCTGAATTTTGTACGAGCATCCCTTCAATAAGAACCATATATTCTCCAAGGGTATGACTTACAACACCTACCCTCGAGCCCTGGGGGACTGTGTTGACCCCTGAGTTTTCGTTTTATGGTCTTTGAACTATTTTAAAAAAAGCTATCTCAAAGTTCTTATCGGATGGATTTGAGGAAAAAAGGGCGTGGAGGGTGGGGGGGGGGGCTAGGTGCCCTACAATATTTTTTGACTCTTAAAAAGTGAACTAGAACTTTCAATTTCCAATCAAATGATCCCTCTTTGAAGTTAATACGAGCATCCATTCCATAAGACCCATATATGCCCCCAGGGTATAGCTTACAACGCCTGCCCCCGGGCCATGGTGGGTTGTGTTAACACCGAAATTTTTGTTATATGATCTTTGAACTATTTTTAACAAAATAGCTATCTTAAAACATTTATTATATGCATTTGGGAAAATAGGGTTTCGTGGGGGGGGAAGCTAGTTACCCTCCAATATCTTTTGACGCTCAAAAAGTGAACTAGAACATTCAATTTCCAATCAAATGAGCCCTCTCTGAAGTTCATACGACAATGTTGTCTGTACAAAACCTTTTACGCCCCCAGTGCATAACTTACAACCCTTGCCCTGAGGGCTGTGGGGGAGTTGTCATCCTCAAATACCTAATTTCCAGAACTTAAAACTACGTTTAATAAAATGGCTGTCTCAAAATTTTGATATGATCTGTTTGGGGAAAAGGTGGGCGTGAGAGCGGGGTTAGTTGCCCTCAAATCACTTTCGACTATTAAAAAGGGCACTACCCCTTTGAATTTGCAATCGAATGAGCCTTTTTTGAAGTTTTTACGGCACTGCCTTCTTAAAAAACTTATGTACCCCCAGGGCACAACTTAAAACCCTTGCCTTGAGGGTTGTTGGGGAGTGTCCTCCTCAAAAACATATTTTCTATGTAAAAATCAACTACGCTGAACAAATTGGCTATCTTAAAATTTTGCTTGGATGTGTTTGGGGGAATGATGGGCGTGGGGGGGGGGCTAGTTGCCCTCCAATCACATTCGACTATTAAGAAGGGCACTAGCTCTTTGAATTTCCTTTGCACTAAAAAAAAATCCTAGTCCCTTTGCACTAATAAAAAAAGTAGAACTCTCAATTTCTGATCTAATGAGCACACTCCGAAGTTTCTGCGATCATGAGGTGGAGGAAGGGATGAGGAAAGGGCAGTCTCCTTCTTATACAGAATATGTTCTTCTCATTTTGGATTTTAATTTTACTATTTAATTTCATAATGCTAGCGTAGACCAGAATTATTCCCAGAAATCATATGGGAGTAGATATCAATTTCTCAGTTTTGGTGCGTTTTTTAAAGTTTCTGTTGCACACCCCCCGCCACCCAAAAACACCTTCTCTGGAAAATACCCTTTTGCTGGGTTTTGATGGAAAACTTTTCTACAGATGAGATTACCGGCTTGATTTTAAAAAACATCAAAAATTAAAGTTATTTTGAAAATTGAAGTGCGCTGAGAAAAAATTTTCACCCGAGTCCATCAGCAAGAAATATTGTCGGTGGAATTTTCAGCTAGAATGGACTTGTCTGGGGGAAACTTCCACGGTGAGAGAGGGGGAGGACATCTTGAAAGAGCTTTCCATGCAGGAATGTTTCAGTAGAAGAAAGTAATTTTTCTTGGACAGGGAGCCGGATTTCCCGGTATTATTTAAAAACGATCAGAAATTAAATAAAAAAAAAACAGTTTTTTTCAACTCAAAGTAAGGAGCAACATCAAACCTTAAAACGAACAGAAATTATTACGTATATAAAAAGGGTTGTCCCCTCCTCAAGACCTTTCTCTTGACGTTAAAATTTTGACTTTTTGTCTCAATTCCTTAAAAACAATTCCTGGAACTCGATGGCTGTTTAATTCGAATGATCAGCTTTTTTTTACTCTATACAAAACTTTGCCACTACCCGTAAAAAACTCGTAGAATTTGACACCGTTTTCGTCCGTAAAAAACTTAAACAATAAGAACTTGTGGGTTCCCAAAGCCAACTATCCTTTCAAAGGCAAGCTAAACCTTCTAAAACTTTTTGGTACCATATGTTTTTAGCTTAATTTTGATGATTTTTTGCCTATATTTTTCTTTTCTTTTTTTTTTAATTTGGCGATCGCTACTGCCAAAAATTGCAGAAGTTCATATGGAAGTCATTTCAACAAAAATGGATTTTTGGTTTTAAGATATTTATGGTGTGTAAATTCTTCCTTTTTTCTTTCCTTAGCACTTCTCAGCGAAACTAAAAAAAATTCATATAAAATTCTCAAGTTTGAAATCCTTATTTTCTGTGGGGAGTATTTTTCGGGGGGTAAACGCCTAGTACTTTCCGGGGGGGTAAGTTATCGCGTAGAACGTTTAGTAATCAAAATGATTGACTGTCTAGGGTGTGCTTAACTTAAGTTTTCCGCCATTTTATTTATGTAAGAAATTTTTAAAGTAGCCTACTGTTGATGCCTCTTTTATCCAAGAAGTTTTTAACCTGATCTTTTTGAAATTTTCCTGGTTGAGTGAGGTGGTCCTTTAATGATCATAAGGAAGACCAATTTAAAAGCCTGCTTGCATGCTTCCTGTTATAGTGGGCTTAGAAGAGGGTCTACACGCACAATTCCTTCATCTTTAGGTCCATCCTGTGCAGTTCCAAGAGCATATTACATAAGCCTGCTTTACTCATAAATGTATTGCATTTTTTGATAGCTAAGGTCCTTGAAACATCAGTTCGTATCTTTGAAAGTTCATGTCGCTGCTTGCAAGTGTCAGTTATGCGACTCACGGCTAAGGATGACAGAACATGAACTGGCTGGCTATCAAATCATATCGTTGGTATGCAGTTGAACTCAGTTTCCAACCCACAATGCTCGACCGCTAAGGTGCTTCAGGAGGCTATTGATTTCTAATATAAGTCCATCAGCGTGTTAGTATGCACAGCTTCAGTCTATAACTGCTCAAAGTTCTAGCTTTGGTGGGAAAAACCTTGTTTTTACCCGATAACTTTATTCTTGAGGAATTGGTAGTTTTTTTTTCTACAACTTTGATAACTTTTCAATTTTTTTTAGGATTGTCATTATAAAAGTAATTTGTTAGAGGCTGAAGTGTATTTGTTTTTACATTTCCTCGAATTGACGAAAGCAATTTTGAACGATTCGGGGGGGAGAGCCTTTTGAAAACGTGAACAAGAGGAATAAGCTTATACATGCAGAAAATAACTGCTTTGTTTTAATACTTGTGCTCGAGGGTACTACATAGGAGCATGAATTTCAAAGAGTACAGAAAGCTAATGTTTGCGTCAGGAAGCTAATGTTTGCGTCAGGGGCCTAAAAAAGACATATCTAAGATTCCTTAGATAATTCATAATGTCTTCATATAGAAACTAGGCTGAGATATCTCTTATCTTAGTCGTAATAAGAAGCTACTCCAGCGTAACTAACGTAATGTTATTTGATAAAGAGGGTGTGAATTTCGAGACGACTAAAGAGATATTAGACTCTGAAATAATTGTGCGGTAAAAATATGTTTTAATAAGAAACTTCGTGACTTCCTTTGGGTGTCCTAAATCACCCAGCAACGTGCTCGGTTGATGAAAGGAAAAAGACAATCTAAATCGCGAATTGTGCCAGACAGAACCGTCCGCCCTGAAACAGGTAAAGAAAGACTAGTCAAATCCTTTGTTTAAGATGTATTTTAATCATTTTAATATAAATTTTAATAAAAACGCAGTGTTTTTCAGTTTCACTGATTGAAAAAAAAAAAGTGAGAGCATTTTTACATACACTTTCTTTCTAAAAAAAAAAATAGGACGAAAATACTTCAAGTCGGGCATTTATGCAGAGGTGGTCCTCTAGCCCATGCCCCCCCCCCAGTTGTCTTGATTTCTTACAACTAAACTTTTTGAATATTTTCGGTATATTTCATGTGATTTTAAATTCCCCTACCCCTCTCCCTCCATAAATGCGTTATTTTGCCTATTATAAGTACATTTTTGTCAGTGTTTTTTCTTCCTGTAGATTTAAGTGTTTTTTCTTTTCTCTGATTAGGATGAGTACCTGGATGAACTTGAAGGTTTCTTACTTTGTGTCGTTGCCTGTATACTGAAATCAGATATCAATTCTAATCCTGTTAATGGATTGAATACCATTTCTGATGTAAAAACAGATGTAAAAGTAGAAGATGCTAATAGCCTTATTGAGGGAAATTCATTCAATGGTGTGGCTGAGCCTTCCAGCTCAAAAGATAAATTACCTTCATTAGAGGGACCCTCAGAGCCGGTTCGAAAACGAATTCGACAGTTGTCACTTAAGGAAATCCTTTCAGGAAAAAGGAGCAGTAGTGTTTTGAAGGGGAAGACTCATGGACTAGCTAACACAGAAAATAGCATTATTAGTCCATATTACGAAACTTCAAAACAGAGCCCTAAAAAGAATAAAAATGGCATAGTTGCGTCCTCTAGCAGAAAAGAAAATGATATAGAGCCGGAAATCGGTGAATCTTTGCAAGTTGAAAACTCTAATAGAAGAACTTGCTCTGATACTAATACAAATTTGAGTCTCAAAAGAAAGACAAATGTTTTACAAGCAAAGCATGTAGAATCTGAGTCAGAAATTGAGGATCTTAGTCATAGCTCTGATTCGGATGAGGAGTTCATGTTTGGAAAATCAAGAAGCAAGCAAAAGGTTAAAAGGTATGAACCGTAATAATAATAATAATTTGTATTGGGAAATCCGCGGGTCACATTAAAAAGTGCTGATTACATATAGATCTAGCTACAAACGAATCAAAATCGAAACCAAACACTGTGTTCTTCTATTTGCGACTTTTGTACCTTATCTCCATCACCTTCAACACAAAATTTCCCACCTGGACAACCGTTTGTGGGGTCGTATTGTAAGAAAAGCAAGAAGTAGCTCATCAAACTTTCCCTCCATTTCATTCACCCTAATTTGAGATGGCTTGCTGCACCTTGGGAGAAAATGGCCCAATCCGTCCTCCTCCACATTGCAGAGTGGACAATTTACCTTTGCTTAAGTATTTTCCTTAAATTTCCAAAAGTTACCTCCCCCACTGGCAGACAGTTTGCTCTCCATAACCTTATAAATCTAACGGAAATATTCAAGTCAAAATACGGTCCCATTCAATATCCAGATCTAACTGGTCTATATAATTGTAAACTCTTGGATAGACCTAGTTCATGCCATCATTTCTGGATCTTATCTCTTCTAGTCTTACCCTAATCATCCTCAATAGACCTGTTGTCAGACCTGTATTTTAAGAGTAACAGACTTTATTAAAAAGCACTCTTACTTCCGAATGGAAATTTCTGAGCTGAAATATAACAAATTGGATTTAAGATTAACTGAATAGGTTTAATTTCTCGAATGTAGCAACTATCTTAAGTTCTTGCATTCTAGCCATTAAAAATGAATGGGAATTTAGCCATTAAGATTACACAGGTTAATGAAGGACCATTTCACCTCTTGGGTCTAAAGTTGGTAAAATATGGCTTCGTATAGATGCTAATTATTAATGTTTAATTATTATTTGTACTTTCATTACTTAATTATTAATATGCAATACATTTAAGATGAATAGAAATTAACCCATACATTAGGGAGGTTACCGCCTCCCGCTATTTGTACTAAATTTTAACAGGTATTTTCCTAAAAATATTTTTTAATCTTAGTCACTCAGAACGTTTGAGTAGCGTTTGAGTAATGGTATTGCTTGAAGTAGAACCAAATAATTGTGCACTTGCACTTTTGAAGTATTGAGGTCAAAAGATCATTTCTTATTGTAAAGAGTGATGGGTCCAGGGGCCTGACCTGACACCCTTTCCGTCTTTTAATATAAAGGGTTATCTCTGCTTCTTTTGAGTTTATATTTTGCTTTTCATTTTATTAAAAAATTAATTGATTTTTTCTTTCGTTTTAAATATCTTATTTAGAATCGTCCTGAATATGAGATGGACGGCTCCTAACCAAACCTCCTTCCTCTCTCTACACTGAATTTTAGCATTTATCTACCAATGTTTTGAGTATTTGGGGTCATTCAGGCATATTTGCTGTTTTATGAATTATAAGGGAGGCGTCCACGCCTATCAAATCCTGAATTTTTAAATTAAAGTTGTTTTTTTACCGTTTTTCATTAAAAGAAACACCTTTTCTGCAAAGAAAGGGGAGCTATCAACCCCTCCACACCCATGTTTTCTGCCTAGTCTACATACAATGCTCCGAATGAAGCAAGGCTAGAGCGTAAACAGCCCTTGCCCTCCATATTGATCAAAGGACCTGTTATGGAAAGTTTGTTTTGGGCCTAAAGTGCACTTTTCGGGGTCTAGTCCTCCCCCTTTTTCCAGAAAGAAATTCAATAAACTTCTTCCTATGATTTGGATAATTACTATGCAATACTCTATGAATGAATTTCTATGTGTGGAATGAGCAGAAAAAATCAGATTTTACTGTCAGAGTAATCTGAGAAATGATATATAATTATTTATTTTTTAATGATATATGCTACTATTCATTATTCTTTTTGTAAAATTATATAAAATTTATAGTGCCGGTAATATCTGAAAAATCAGATAGTATATGTTGTTACCATGGAAAGCTTGATGTAGTGAATGTAAGGATGTTTTTTTGCCAGCTCCTAGGTACACAAAGGCCTTATTTTTGATTGGAGAGGGTATCAGTGGGCTTTTCCTAACCGGGGGGGGGGTTGAAAATTAAAATTATAGACCTTTAGCCCTAATTTCTTTAATTTTTTCTTGAAGGCTCCCTTCTTGAATGACCTTGTGGTGACAGAGTTTCCTATTGTGTGCTTGCATATATTCACTGTATGTCTGTTAAGGAGCAATCTCTTGTCAACAGTGACCGACTTATTCACTTGTTTTTCTATAATTATCATTTCTAGGCTTAAAAGAATGAAATATGAAGATAAGCTGGATTTAATTAGTTATCGTCCAGTTAAAGTGAAAGAGCTTCCATTGGGCCCTGATAGATGTACAGAATGCCGTCAATTATTAGATGTTGCACAGAGCAACTTATTTTTGGGTTAGTATTTTGCCTGTCTAGAGCTGACACACGTTTTGTGCAAAACAAGTTTTAAGCATAACCGTTATTAGTTTCTAGGCTATTTGGGAAAAAACTGCAAATGCTGATTTTTTAGTCTGGGCAATCATAAAAAAGCTTGTTCAAATTGATGAACACGCCCTGTCGTAATCAGTGTTCAGTGAATGTAATAACGATGCTCTCTTTCAAAAAATTAATGCTCTCCCCCGAAGAAATATATATATTTTTTTTCTAGTTAATCGGTTGGGGTCTAGAGGACCGCACATGGTTTTTTATTCCCACATAACCAAGGTTTTATGCAGGTTATAACTGCAAAAACTCACTTGAACATTATTAGGTAGAAACAATAAAATTGACTGAGGGGGCTTAGGCTATATATTAAAGGTAAGGGAGATATATGGGTTAGGAATCAAGAAAACATAGGTGTTACTTTTTTTTCGGATATGTAACCAACAGTGACTGAAATTAGTAGTTTTTATATACGGTTTTTATTCTTTTTATTTGTAGTATTTTAGTAGATTTTAAATGGAATAGAAAACAAACTGATAATTTTATATTTTAGCGAGAGAAAAGGGCAATAATGGAGTCTATGCCTACCCTTTCAACAAAAAGGAGATGTCTCCTCAAAGTAACAGAGAACTGCTAATAATTGATGACTCATGCCCACTAAACAATATTCGCAAAGAACAGAAAACAGCATGGCTTGGATGTACAAAACTTCTTTTTCTTTTTACAGAATGTCCTTATTTTATACATAGAACCTATAAAACTAATTATTCATCAGGTCTTGGACGTTAAAGTTATATACCCTTAATGAACCAATTTGTCAGAATTATCTAGCAGTCTGAATGAGAGCAATAGGTCATCTCGACAATACGGTATTGATATAATAGTAAATAGGACATAGTTAATAATGCATTCCAGGAAATTGGCCATCCAGCACATCGTGCTGGAAGCTTCTAAAGTTGAGGAATTTCTTACTTTTGAATTGATATACGGAATGAAAACACCTAAATTGTACCCAATATGTGTGTTATGTACCACATTAGAATACTTGAAGTTTTAATGTTGGTCTAATTCACAAAGGGAGAAGGAAGGGATAAAGGTTAAATTTTGGATCTTTTAAGGAGGTGGCGAGCGAAAGGGCGAATGTGAGCTTTGGACGAACAAGAAGTCTCCTTGCAAAATTTTTGCTTAGTTTACTGTCATCTCTAATTATTATTGATCCTTGCAGTAGTTTTACCGTAAATAAGTAATTGAAGTAAAGTTATAGTACTAATTACGTTATTCATATGTTAGATTGATAAACTTGTTAAAAAGGATCAAAGGAGATCATTATCAAAGATGACTGTTTATAGTTTACTATTGCTTACATATGTCTTTTGTCTATGCTAATGTTAATATGTTAATTTAAATTATTTAACTATCATTACCTAATGTTAATAATAGTTTACTAATGTCTTTTGTCTTTAGAGTTATCATCCCATCAAGATCTTTAACTATAGAGGATGATTCTGTTAATTATATATGGTTTTTAATACTTTTGTTTCATTAGGTAAGATAAATTTTAGTAACAACTACTAGACATTCTAATGTTGACATTAATTATTACCAATATACTTTCTTTTAAGGGCTTGGACGCTTCTTAAGGTCGAGCGATTTCTTTTGCAAGGAAAACTCCTGCATTTTGTCTTATGTTGCAGGTCCTCCTAATGGAGCAGAAGAATAGATGATAGCACTGACTAATGAAGCTCTTTGCCTATTTACTGGAAATGAAGATTCTATTTATGATGGAGATGAAAGGCCTGTTTTAAAAATCACATATTTTGCGTAAGGCAATTAAGTAATAGTTGTTTTATGTAGGTTTTTCAACAAGATTGTAATAAAAACTCGATTTAGGGGGAGGGGGGGGGGGGCAAAAATCTAGTCTCATTTTTTTCTAACAAAAATGCTGCTATAACTGCAAAAAATAGCAAATTAGAGTGGCATAGGTGTCAAATGACAAATTGTAGTATATGCGTTTTCTGTTGACAGTTTTGATTCTTAATTTCGATTTCTATTAACCTTCTGATCATAGATTTTGATTTCAATTCACTATCCGACAACTAGATTGTCGTTTGAACTTTAAAATTAGTAACTTTATTCCAATCAATGGTTTTGTATTTTGGATTGTCAGGTAGCTTGATAGTTCTTTGGGGACGAAGGGCTTCAGGGCTATCAGCCAGTGACCTTAGTCTTGTGCAGCTAGTTCCTTGAATATCTTTACCCGGTTTAGAAATTCCATGTATTTCACTCTCTTCCTCTGTTGTTTTCTACCGCCCTGTCTACTTGAAGTGACATTATCTATCTGGTCAGTACTATAAATATGTTTACATTGCTACTATAATAGTAGTATGAAGACCAGTTTACAATGTAAGGCAGGACTATACTCCTTTCCTACTGATTTTCTCAATTGGGAAAATGAAACAATCAGTGCCATAAAAGAACCTAAAGCTAAGGTACATCGTTCATGTTTAATAAAAAACTTTATCTTGGATTTTTTACTTTTCTCTTCTATCCACATAGAGAGGAGACATATATCATAGAAAAAGATGTTTTTGTGAAGGTTTGTGTAGGATTCTAAATCTTTCAAAATTGCTCATATACATTTAGAACCTTTAAATTATCCACGGTAGCCCCCCAAAAATACGGGTTAATCAACTCTAGATTTAAATCTGTGCCTCATCTTTAGGTTAAAACATGTTTGCTGAAGAACTATAACTCCCTTCTCCAAAATTTACTTCTTTATATGTTACCCCACATTCTGAACTCCATGTAGAGCAGTGTCGTTGTTGTTAATGTATTTCTTAATTTAACAAAGATATTTAAATTTTATAACTATGAATGTAATCAAAATAATTTTAGTTTAGGTACTAAATACTGAGATGTAAGAGTAATATGTTTAGAATCAAAATCAAGTTGCCATCAATCCATGGCTTATTGGAGAAAAAGCCATGAAAGATAGTCTGAGTGAGAGGCACAGCTGACATAAGCCTTTTTTCAGGAATGTATGAAAATGATGTCATTTTCACTTGTTGATAGATAGTCTATCTATTTCCTATGTGTAAAAAACTCCTACTTTTGGCCCATTCCAAAGAAATCTGAAAAAGTGTATCTATATCTAATTTGTTTTCTATAACGTAATCAATTAATATTGTACATTTCTGTTAATGACAGCTTGGTTTTGTTGCTACGAAACCTGCACATATGAGCAACAAAGAGAATTTCTCTTGAGATTTCTTTCCAAATAGTCATATCCTGAGAAATTACTGTTATTATTATGAGCAGATTCACTAAACTGAATCGAGGCTTGGGTCACAAAGGCCCATTGCCTTCGCACCCAGAAAAAAAATAATTAGGTGTGGAAGGGGCACTAGTACTTATTTTCCCATCCTTACCATATATTTTGCTAACTGCTGGGCAATACCTTTCCCTAGTTATGTCCTCCAGCTTAATGTTCAATTTATGAAATGCCTTCAATTGGCATCGAGTCCTGGATAGAAATTCTTCTATTAAATGCCTTCTTTTTTTCTACGGGCAAACTGGGAATTACCCCTTCATACTCGGGTGAGATGATTCTGGAATTTTCATGCTTGTAATGGCTTTAGTAACTATTCGGATTTACGACCTATTAAGTCGTATATACGATTAATGAGGTTAAACTTCGCAATCATCTCCTTTTTTTCTTTGCATCCCACCTTTCTTTGTCAATTTCGCTCCGCCCTCTCATAGCTCTGTCTCCATATTGCCGCTTTTTTCCGCTTTTAGAGATGTCAATTGACTTCTCTAGTTTCTGGAACGTAGCGTGTCAGTGATACCCCAACCTTAGCTATTTTATGTGCAATTTCATTACCTGTGATCCCAGAGTGTCGAGGAGTGCACACCTCTATTCTCCCTTTCTCCATGGATGTTTCTATAGATTCAAAGGCAGTGTAGTCATACGTCCTTTTTATGTCTAGAAATGTGCTTAAAGTATACTCCTTAGTCCCAAAAGCTCGTTCTGTGCACCCTATTAGCTGGTGTACATTGTATCTGTGAAGCATCTCGTTTTAAAACCCAAATGGTTCTTTTAAATCAATTTTTTGTCTCTGGCTTACCAACGAGGCACCAGTGTACTAACCGTTCCATTATTTTCAGTTGAAGGGATGTTAGCGTGACCGACCTGTAGAAATTGTAGTTTAATAAGAGCTGTAACTGTACCTGGCTTAGTTATAAGAACACGTTTTTTTTTAATCCATTTCTTAGGAATATAACGTCAAGTAATGATCCTCTTAGTAATCCAAATATAATGAGTTTGTAAATGTTCTCATTTTGTTGGAACATGATGGAATGTACCCTACCAGCACCATGAACTTTAAAAGATCGAAAATTTTACCTGGTTCTCCCTTGTAATCCTTGGTATCAACCTACGGGGTCAGGCTTACCCCCCCCCCCTCCCAAACCCTGCAACCACCCATCCCGCGGAATTCTCTCTAAATATAAAATTGAGCAGCCAGAAATAAATTAAGACATATAAAAAGGACGAAGATAAGTGTATAATTGTACATAGCCTATTATGAATGATGTGCAGTGGGTCATTTTATAGATTGGGGGGAGGGGGTGCCAGATGACTAATAGAACGCAATTCAATACCCAAATCCTCTATATCTCTATAGGCCTTCAGACGAATATAGGAAGGGGTATGGGGGCTTTTTGTGAATTTATCTCTCATCTCCCTTCATTTGAACTTACAAAGATTAGAAAAATTTTTCTGACATTTATTTTAAACCTTAATTTTACTAAAATAATTTGATTTATATTTCATAAAATTATATGCAATGTTGCGAGTGTGCATCAGCTATTATGAAGGAGGTATGGATCATTTCGTAGATGGGGGGGGGGAGGAGATGCCTCAAAGAGTGTGTTTTAATACCAAAGCATTCTAACTCCCATTGAGCCTTTAGGTAAATATAGAATTAGTTCTAGGGAGAGGGGGGGGGGGTTGATATTAATATATAACCCTTCTTGAATTCCGGGGATATTTCTGGTCTACGCCTTTATTATGAAAGTAAAGAGTAATATTAAACCCAAAACGAGCAGATTTTATTAGGAGAGGTGCTGCCTCCTCATCAACCCCCATGTGGTCGTAGAAACTTTGGAGGATGTTCATTCGATCGGAAATGAGAGTTCTAGTGCCTTTTTTAAAAGTGAAAAGTGCTTGGAGAGCAACTAGCTCCTGTTCTAGAATCTTTTATGATATCTGATCCTTTGGTAACCCTTTAGGAAATCTGATCACAACTGTTCGAGGCATGATGCTCATTTTCTTCAGAATAGTTGAAAATATCAATAAATTTGCATCCGAGGATGACAACCTCCAGAGCCCCTTGGACAAGGGCCGTAAATTATTATAAAATTTATTTTACCCTATAATGATAACTCAACTCCCAGAAGCACGAAAAAGGAATTAAGAAAAAATTGAAATGTAAAAATAAATACTAAAAGACATTCTACACCACATATTCTGCCTGTATTTAGGAATATTGGTAGGACATTCCTTTTTTTATTATTTTTATTTGTCATACTTTCTCTCTGGCTGCTCAGTTTTGCACGTGGGGGGGAGGGGAGGAATTAGCCTAGCAGCACCAGCTTATTCCCTAAATTGGGGTTTATATTATAAGCTGGCATGCAGCGAAATTTTTCTGGATCATTTGCATAAATCTCAAGCATGTGTTTCAAAGTTTCTTGAAGTCTATTGTAAGAATGACGTCTGCCTTCGTGATCTTCCCCAATGACATCCTGGTGTCATTTTTTAGAGCTTAGCCATACTTGCTATTTGGAAAGATTCAGAAGGTTATGTTTCTTAGGTCACTCTTAAGTAAGGCAAACTAACCAAATTGTTTTCTTATTGCGGTAAAATATGTCGCTTCAGGGAGTTTGAAAAGTTTCGATTTTTATTTCATTGTATCCGTAACAAAGGGTTTATCTGACAGCGTTCTTAAATGTTTTATATTGTTTGTCTTGAAGTAGTTTTTTTTTCTTTTGTTTTATCGACTCAAAGCACTTACAGAGACTTATTTACTTCGTAGAGTGTAGGAAAACTTGCAATAATTTGAACGAAATGTTTCAATACTTATTGCGAAAAGGTAAGCAAAAGTAAACACGAAATAAATAATTCAGCTAAATCACTCTGCCACATGTTTTAGTTTCTAAAGCTACAAATCAGCATCATGGGTAGGGCTATTTAAAAAAAAAAAAAAAAAAAAAAAAAAAACACACACAAGGAAAGGTGAAAGGTCTTGTATCCTCTCCATTTCTCAATGCCACAACATTCATATCTTAACACCTTATCAAGGCCTAGTCTAATAAATTTCGTACGAAATTAAGCTAAAGATTATTCAGTCTTGTAAACTCTCTTTTAAAGGGGCTTCTCATTTAACCTTACCTCCTTGTTGAATAAAGCCTTTATCATTCAACAAGGGAAATAATCGTATCTCGGACGCGATCGCATTATAGACACGATTGTAACTGTTTCGTACTATGTCTAAAGTTGATTTTACTCTGGCCTTGGTAGGTAACGTGACTATGGATAAGGATAGGCACAAATGGAAGTCGAGTCTGAGTTCTACTTCTCTGTACTTCTTTTGTTTATTAACCTGTGAGCCATTTCAGGTTTTTTCAAGGGGAGTGCCGGAGTAAAAAGTACTGAAAATATTTTGTGTGAAGAATCTAAAGTTCCTACGGGAAAACTGGAAACACGTCTAATTTTCCACATAAAACCTTAAATTAGGTTTTTTTTCCCAAGACCACACTGCCCTTCTATGACGAAAAATTAAACGTTCAAATGGGGATAAGCCCATTTATTAGACAATGAAAAGAGATACAGAAGTCTGGATATTTTGATCACATGTACAGAGATCGTCATCAGAAGAAACGATGACGATCGCTGTACATGTGATCGAAATATCCAGACTTTTGTGTCTGTTTTCATTGTCTAATAAATGGACTTATCCCCATTTGCACGTTTATTTTGACGTCTAATTTTAGATAAAATAAATCGAAAGCATTGATACGGCACAGAACTATCCTTTCACCGATGCAATACTCATGAGTATTGCTATTTGAACGCATAGTCGTCTACTTACTCTTCATGATCTTGTTCATATTTTGAAGGACACGACCCAAATTCATCATAGTCTTCCTTTTTATTTATTTAAATATATTCAAAGAATTTAGCAGCGCTTGTCATTCGTAGCTTTGGTTTACTTTGCATCAACTTAGAGTCAACGTTTCCGTGATTTTGGTTCCAAAGTTTCAGTGTTTGCATTGCTTCTTGCTGCTTAAGTTGGGTTGTGGAGAGTTTTCTGGGTATATTGTTGTACGTAGTGGGGTCAGGCAAGAAGGTGTACTTTCGCCCCATATCTTTAACGCCTATATTGTCAGGGTTCTGTCTGGGATTCAAAGTACTTATTTGACAGGTTGTTCAGATTTATCGTATTTAGCCTATACGGATTAACTCACTAGCCGTTCTCGAGTTGGCCTGTAACTAGAATATTCAAAAATTGTTGGAAGCCTGAGTTGTCATAGGAGACGAGCTTTTTCTAGACTATATTCCAGTTTCTGTGACCGTTTCCGTGCTTTGTTGTTATGCCCGTAGTAAATAGTATTTTTTGTCCGTGTTTTCTCGCAATTAATTTTACTGTGTCGTGTACTGTGTCGTTTGATTGTTTTATTTCTTTGATCGTTTTTGCGTACTTTGAATTTTTTTTTTTTTACCCTACTTTTCTAAAATTACGGGTAAAAAATAAATTATTATTATTATCACTAGAGGCTATAGTGTTAAGTGGTACGTAATGTTTTCCCGTTCGTTTATATATTCACCGCCTCAGGCTCCTCCGTCGAAAAAAAAGGATTCTTGTGAATTTTTATCTTTATCTTATTCATTTCATGCATGTAAACATCAAAGTGCTTAGTATAGGAACGTAAAGGTTTATTTCTGTACCTGTCAAATTTTTCTGTGAAAATACTTAGAAACAATACAAAAATAATGCACAATCTGCTTCTAAACCTTATTTCCAATCAACTTTAAAATAATCTAAATGCTTGGCAAGCTCTTTGGTATCGAGCAAAATGATAGTCTGTGTTTGAAAACGTATTTAATAAGCTTTCTAATTAACAATAATTTTGAATTTATGATATTCTCCCCGAGAATACCCCCCCCCCCCCGACTCTCCGCGAGATTTCTGAAAAATACCTTTTTTTATTTTCATTGAAAAAAAGAAAAAAACTGAGCCACCCTCAAGATTAAAAACAAATCCCCTCCCCCCAATATTTATTGGTGAAACTCCTTAGAAAGATGCATACTTATCAAAATGCCCGGCAAGCTCTTTGGTATTGGGCGAAACGTTAGTTTTCATTTGAAAATGTTTTTAATAAGTTTTACAATTTACAATATTAAAAGAAAATATATATTATATAATTTAAATATATTAAATGTTTATATTAATTTGCTTACTATATTAATAATTGGTTCATTGAACTGATTGCTATTCATAGAATGTATGATGAACATGGTCATCTTTGTCCAATAGACGGAAGTATGATTGAAAGGAATAAACTCATCTATTTTGCTGGATATTTGAAGCCAATCTATGATGAAAATCCTGACATAGAAGGGGGCGTAGCAGCTAAAGAGATGGGGCCAATCATCGCATGGTGGATTTCTGGTAAATATTTTCTTGGAATTTTTGACGAAGAGTAAAAGAATCATTTAGAGTAGGAAGCTCTGTAATTCCGGGAGTTCTTTTACACGATCTTTTGTTTTTGTCAATCTGTTTATTTTTACGGATTATTGTCTGTGAAGCTCAGTTGTATGAAGCAACTAAATAAACTGCTTATATTTTTATTAATGGTTAAAGAAAAATTTGGTCCGGTTTTGTAGTTTTTTATAGCGAGGAATCAATTTGTTCAAGGCAGTGAACAGTAAGTGAAGAGCGACCCGTGTTAATAGAACCAAAATTCTAAAAAAACTTGATTTTGTGGTTTTGGATAATAGGTGCTCACCTAAAGAATCTTCCTTATATGCTGATTCCAAGCATGTAAAATTTTAGAACTTTAAAATCAGCCTTCAAAAGTTGTAGCATAGAAAAATTTGAATCGTTTTTTAGAATAGTACAGATTGGAGGTTTCTTATTTTCGTATTTTTTTCTCTTAGAAGGATGGTTAAAGATGTGTTTTTTCTTCACTAGAGTTTATTTAGTTGAATCAATGGTCATTTGATATCTGATGAGGGCATATTCCAATCGAAATATAAAGTTTCCAGTTGTTGTCTCGATAAAAGTAATATAGGGAAAAAGATCCTTCAGAACCATTAATGACGAATGGAGTGTCTGCAGACTACTACAGACCTTTCAGTTACTGGATCTTTTTTTCGGTGACAGCTAGCAAACCTGTCACCCAACCTTGCGGCGGTGGTAATCGAACCCTGGGCCCAGTATTGCCAAGTAGAGTGTGTATCTCCTGTGCTACAAGAGGTCTTGTTATCTTATGTTGTAATTCAATATTACCGGCCTGAATAGGGCCATAATGCTTTTCAGAAAAATTATGAAATGCGCAATCAGCTAAGGCAATGGGGACAGGAAAGGCAATAGGAGAACACGGAAACAGATGGGAATGAAAAGCTTTCCTGGCCTTATATTATGCTGATGATGTAAGCATCCTAGATGAATATGTGAGCAAAATGAATGAACTTTTATAGGTTTTGCGAGTTCAGTGGGCTAGAATAGGTTAGAAAAATAATGTTAAGAAGACTAAGTTGCTAAGCCTAGGAATAAGTGAAGATGAAAGGGTGACGTTGGGTAACGAAAAGATTGATAAGTGGACAGCTTCACTTACCTTGGTAGTATTATTAGTAAAGACGGTGGGGGCGGTAAAGATGTTAAAAGAAGAATAGCCAAGGCTCGGGGTGTTTTTTCACAATTCAGAAAAGTTAGGAAGAATCAAAAGATAAATCTGCAAAATTAGACTAGAATGTTGGAAGCTACAGTGGTGACAGGGGTCAAATGTGGGTCAGAAGCATGGGTGTTCCGAGAAACGGATGAAGATCTGCTAGATGTTTTCCAGAGAAATTACCTACGCATTGTTCGGGGTACCCGCTTGACTTACCTTATATCAAACAGTAGGCTGTACGAGGAGTGTGGTTGAATGTCGTTTACTAGGGCTATAATGAGAGAAAGTTTGAGATGTCTAGGGCACGTTCTTTGGATGAAGGATGACAGATTGACGAAGATTATCCTTTTAGGCCAATCATATAGGGCCAAGCGGAAAGCAGATCGTCCGCAGTTGTGGTGGGAGGATCTCATAAAGAAAGATTTAAGGGAAATGTGAACTTCCCCTGAGGGTATAAAGAGGGAGGCTTTGAATAGATTAGGATAGAGGAGAAGCGCGCGTAGCTTTGTTGGCCTCAATTGGCTTGGTGCTGTAGTGAGTTGTTCGTAGTAGTAGTAGTAGTAGTAATTAGCTAAGGACTATTTTAGGCTATTTTGTTGCTGCCATTTGATGGCGTACTTGTTTCTAAACTGAAATCAGCGAAATTCAATCGTTTCTTGGATTTAAAAGGTCTTTGCGTACAATCTTAAAATCAGCATATGATGACGAAACTGTGCCAAAATATTTCTTTTGATTAGAGTTAAAAAGAAAGAAATAGAGGATATTTAAGCTTAATATTATACATAAAGTTGTTCCTTTAGAAGATTGCCCGGCCTAATGATTCTTTGTAGAAAAAGGGGATTTGTTGAAATAACTAGTTTAGACAAACTAGTTCCAAAAAATTTGAAATGCTTTTGTCTATTTATTAATTTAATAGCTGTTAAGGTTAAATGTCTATTTCTTTCAATGAGCAGAAATAAGTGTCTGTCTTCTCTCTTCTTTTGTTAAATCCTCTCTTCTATCGTCTCTCTATTCTTTCGTTAAATCCTTTTCAGAAATCGGTTAAACTATCTAGCTCCATCTTTGGATGTGGTCTACGTTTTTTTTTTTTTTTTTTTAAGAAAGTACAGTGTTTCTTCTTCTAGGTTTACAGATTTTTATTGTTTTCAATATTTCGTTGGAATTGCTCCTGAAAATCTCTAAATCCAACAATTTATGTGTTCTACTTTAATGTTTTGTTTTTTTTATTCTCTAGGCTTGAAAATTTGTGAAACTTATGGAAATTACCAAATTTATATAACTTAAAATTTACGGCACTGCGTTTGTTGAATATTGTCTCATGAAAAACCCTGTGGTATACAAGCTATTTATGGATGTTATTACTGAAAAATCCTTCTTTGCCAAAATAGTTATTGTATTCTTTAAGTTCTTGAAATATTAAGTCAATATTTAAATTAGCCAAAGTACTTTTTTTAGGTTTTGACGGAGGACAAGAAGCATTGATAAGCGTCAGCACTGCATTTGCCGAATATTACCTCATGAAACCCTCTCTGGCATATAAGCCATTTATGAACGCCATTATTGAGAAATCCTTCCTTGCCAAAATAGTTATTGAATTCTTAGTTGATAATTTAGAAGCAGCGTACGAAGATTTAGTCTTTAAAGTTGCTGTAAGTATTTTTCATCTAATATTAATGGTACTAAGATGAGAAACTAATTTGCAGTTTCAGCTACTTTCAATTTGCTTTTTTTTAGGGATCAGCAAGGAAACGTAGATCACTTTTTTAAAATATGTCTATATGTATCGGAAAAGTAAATTGGAAAAGTAAACTTCGCTAAGAAAAATAGATATTGACAAGTTAATTTTATCTGTCATTCAACAAAAATCATTGCGTAGTGAGAACTTGAGTTTTGAGCTGTAACTGTGTTCATATCCTATTGTCTGGACTTAAATTTTGTCAAGCTTTTCTTTTAAGGATATTTCCACGTCCTATTGTTTTCACAAACCTATGAAAAATCAAATCCCGTTTCAATTTTTTTTAGTACCAAAAACAGTGAAAATGTAAACTTACCATTTGATTTGGTTAAATGAAAACCCACAAAACTCTATATTGTATAAAATTAAGGAAAAATCGAAAAAATTTAATTTTAAGCATTTAATTTTAATAGTTTTAGAATTTATTTAATTTTAAGAAAAAATTTAATTAAAAATTAAATTTTTAATGAAAAAGAACCTTGATATGCAGCTGCGTAGTTTTTGGTAGTAGCAGGTGCTATATTTGAAAAAAATGGAGTTGGGTGAAAATTCAGTAACAAACAGGCTAGAAAATTTGGCATTAAACGGCTTAAGATTTTGTAGGTTTTCTTTGAAGGTGTTATTGTCTGTAGGAACCTACACGTTGTTAATGTCCGAATTTTCACGGTTGTCATTTTTAATTAATTAATTATTTTTTTTTCGCAACTCAACGTGACAATACTAACAAAACGTGGTACTACCCTAAAAACCTGGTAGTTTTGAAACAACGAAAGAAAATCTTAGGAAATCCCGGTTTTTAGCTATGAATAGAAAAATGTTTGCCCTAATGTTTGCCCTTAGCTATGAATAGAAAAATGTTTGCCCTAAGGGACAAAAATGTTAGATTTTGATGTTTTTGGAAAGAAATGTAGGTCGAATTCTTATTTATAAAAGCTTTTTGAAATCACTAAAAATCTTTAGCGTAACGACAGAGGTGTTGAGAAGGGGGCAGAATATAGAATAAGGTTTTTTTTCAATTTGAAATTTGCTTGGTTTTGACTTAAGAGTTTGACTCCATGCTAATTAAATTACATTCAAACTTAACAGTATCAGAAGGCCAGTCAGCCTTTACAAATAAGAGTGATTCTGCTTTACTTATTTTGAATACTGGATACACATTAAGTCTTTTGGTTTAGCTCTCCTCCCTCCCTCAATTCAAAATTTGAGATCTAATTGACATCCAACATTCCTTTGAGGTTTCAACTCAATCTCCCAAGCAGTTCGTAGGAAACGGCGGACCTGTACACCGTCTTCTGATTTACTCAGCTACGCGTGTTGATTCCAATGAATACCCTTAGAGAATTTTTGCATCTTGGCTTAACAAACGATCCCTAAAAGCTTCTAGCTGATAATACGATCAAAACCAAACCCGATCACCTTCTCTTCTATTAAACAAACACTAACAAGGACTAACATATGCAAATAAAACAAGCAGAATTTTTTCTGTATTGGAGGGGAGCTGGCCCCTCTTCTTTCTCCTCTCCCCCTTTTCGTAGAAATTATTCTGCATATTAGATAGATTGACAAATAAGTGTATTTTAAAGCCAAATATACGGCCATGAATACAGTAAAATGACATAAATGAATATAGTGAATGGGGGGGGGTGTTTAAACCCCTCCCCCCCCAAAAAAATGCCCCCCCCCTACGAAAAATACCCCTCCCCATAGAAATATCCTCTGGACAATTCAATCCTGGCGAAGATTTACCCCGGACAATTACCCTTAACATCCCCACGCGTAAAATTAAATCGGCAAAGAGAAATCAAGACTTCTAAGGAAATTTCGTATATGAATGCTTGCAAATTCACCCAGCGTAAAACTGATTCTTAAAATTTCATCTCCTAGAAAATATTTAAAATTCTCCCAGCAGAAAATTCGTCCTCCCCTCCCCACCCGAAAAATGTATGCATACTTCCCAATAACAAATAAAACAAAGGGCGATTTTTATAACTTAAAAACCTTTCCCCAGGTGATGTAGGGGGTCATTTTATCTCCAAAGACATAGTTATAGGACCTTTCAACTATGCTGAAGAAATAAGCTATCTAGTGGCCATATACCTAGAAAGAATTATTTTCTGACTTCAACTATAAAAAAAAAAACTGACTAAAACTATAGAAAAAAATTCAAATAAAAGTTTCAAATTTAGAAACCTTATTTTCCACAGGGGGGGGGGTATTTTCCACGAGGATATTTTCCAAGGAGGGGTATTTTCCGCGGGGGTTACTTTCCGAAGGAGGGGGGGGCTTATTCGTAGGGGAGGGCATTTTTTGAGGGTAAAACACCCCCCCCCCCATTTACTTTATTCATTTATGTTATTTTACTGTGTTCATGGCCGTATATTTGGATTTAAAATACACTTATTTGTCTATCTATCTAATATGCAGAATAATTGTACCAAACACATTTTGCATGCAGACCCGTTATGCTTACTCCCCCCCCCCCCCTAATGTTCAAATCTATAACGCAAATTTATTTCTAAAGTAACGAAGAAACTAGCAAAAAAAACGATGTGCTCTCGAATTTTACACAGCGTAAACTTGAGTGAGTGGCTTATAATACACAAGTAACAAAACTCCATCCTCCTTCGGAAATTAAAAAATGAGAGGGCGTTTGTTGGGGGGTTCAACACCCCGCCCCCCCATTCACTATATTCATTTATGTTATTTTACTGTGCTCGTAGCCGTGTATTTGGCTTTAAAATACACTTATTTGTTTATTTATCTAGTATGCAGAATAATTGTACCAAACACATTTTGCATGCAGACCCGTTTTGCTTACCTACCCCCCCCCCCCCTAATGTGAAGAATCCATAGTGCAAATTTATTTCTAAAGTAACGAAGAAACTAACAAAAAAACGGTGTGTTCTCGAATTTTAGGCAGTGTAAACTTGAGTGAGTGGCGCATAATACACAAGTACCAAAATTCCATTCCCCTACGGAAGTTAAAAAAATAAAACTCAAATAAAATTCTCAAACTTGGAAAGCCTTATTTTCCACGGAGGTTTTTTTTGGGGGGGGGGGGGGGTGAGGGGGGTGTTTTCCGGGGGGTATACGCCGGCCACCATTTTTTACTTGTGCTTTTCCAGTTTTGTTTTTTTTAAAAAAAAGTGATTTTACTTTTACCTTAAAAATTCGTTTACGTTTACTTTCTTTGATAAACTATCTGTTTTGCACCCATTGATTGTCATGAAGTGAGAATTTTCAAAGTAAAAAACATGAAGTGAATGAAGAGACTTTGGAATTGGTTTAACAACTCTAAAATGGAAGTCAATCTAGTCTCAAACAGTTCGTGGTAACGAACTGTAAATAAGGAGCGACCCGGCTCAATGGTAACCGAAACTCTAGAAAACGGGATACCGATTTTGATAGCAATAGATACATCAAACGAATCAGATTTTAATGCTGATTCCAAATATATAAGTTCCATCAAGTTTACTCATACCCGTCAAAAGTTACGCGCCTGAGAAAATTTGGCTGATTTTTGAAAAAAGGAAGAAAGACCCCCTAAAAGCTATAGAACCTTAATGAAAATCAAATTATCATATTCAGCGTATCAGAGAACCCTACTGTAGAGGTTTCAAGCTCCTGTCTACAAAAATGTGTAATTTTGCATTTTTTGCCAGAAGAAAGATCACGGATACGTGTTTATTTGTTGTTTTTTTTCGTTTTTTTTTTCCAGGGGTGATTGTATTGACCCAGTGGTCCTAGAATATCGTGGGAGGGCTCATTGGAATAGAAATTAAAAGTTCTAGTGCCCTTTTTAAGTAACAAAAAAATGGAGGGCAACTAGGCCCCCTCCCACGCTCATTTTTTCCCGAAGTCACCCGATCAAAATTTTGAGATAACCATTTTGTTCAGTATGGTCGAAAATATGATAACTATGTCTTTTAGGATGACTCCCAAAGGCCCTTTTAGGAGAATCCCCCAAAGGCCCGGGAAGGGCTGAAAGCTATGAACTTTACCCAATGTTAACATATAGTATTTGGTTATTGGGAAGTATACAGACGTTTTCAGGGGGATTTTTCTGTTAGTGGGGGGTGGGGGGTCGGGGGTTATGAGGGAGGATCTTTCCATGAACGAAGTTTTCATGGGGGAAGGGACATTGCTATGAAGGGGGAGCCGGATTTCCCAGCATTATTTAAAAAAAAGATAAGAAATTAAATTTAAAAAAAAGTTTTTTAACTGAAAGTAAGGAACAACATCAAAACTTAACACGAACAAAAAATATTGCGTATATGATTGGGTTCACCCCCTAGTCAATACCTTGCTCTTTAAGCCAAAGATTTTTTAGTACTTTCATTAGAGCTATTTATTCTAATTAGCGGCCTTTGTGATTAAGGGGTCATTTTTAAAGAATTGGAACAAAATTCGAACTTTAGCTTAAAGAGTAAGGTATTTAGTAGGGGGAGAACCCTAATATACGTATTAAAAATATATGAATATAGAAGTTCGTTACGTGCGTTAATTCGTAAGTTACGTATATTTCTTACTAATAAAAACGTTCATAAATAAAATTAAAAAGTTTTGAGAAAGCTATTTAATCAAGTAAAAGTAAATTTAATATGCAAATTTTGTTTTAGTTATTCATGTACGGTTAGCCAAAAACAAAACCTGCATTAATTCAAAAACGTTCAAAGATTAAATAAAAAAAAACAAGTTTTTTTTACTGAAAGTAAGGAACGACGTTAAAACTTAAAACGAGCAGAAATTATTCCGTATATGAAAAAGGCTGTCCCCTCCTCTACGCCTCGCTCTTTACGCTAAAGTTTGACTTTCTCACAACTCTATTTCTTTAAACGATAAAAAACTTTAGTGTAAAACTTGTTTTTTTTTATAACTTTGTGTCTTAGCTTGACTAATCAGTTTCCACTATTTCCTTTTATTTTTCAAGTTCAGTCATTGTAAATTTGGATCCTATCTGATAAATATTTGACACTTTATGTGCCGTGACACTTAATAAACAATATTTTAAGTTGTGTCAATTGCTATTCCTAAAAAATAAAATATATTACTTTTGTTTTAGAGTTGTGTTCCTCCACAAGATATAGGAAAAATAACTGAAGATACTTTGCTTCGTCATGCCCAGTTCATCTGTGATCAAGTAGTCAGCTATGATCAGGCTGCGGAAGGAGAAGAGATTCCTCTGATTGTCACCCCTTGTATGAGGGCCATCGTTCAACTTGCTGGGGTCACCTTTGGTCAAAGGTAGGCATAACCTTCTTGCTATATGTTAATTTACAAATGGACTTGGCCTATTCTACTTATTCATATCATTTTCAATCACACATGTAATATGGAGGGAGGGGGGTCTCCCTCCATAATCTGTCCCTAAAAAGATATGGACAAACAGGGACCTTAAAATGTATTTGCTCCATGTTTTGTCCCTCTTCAACGCCTCCTCCTCCTGGTGCTGATGTTCAATACTTGATTAGAGTGGAAGGTTGTTTTTATATTTGTGAAAAAACAGATATGATCAGCTGCAATCACAATATGTCAGATATGCTTAACTTTATGTAAAGCTAGTTTTTATATAAACCAGTTTAACCAAAAGGTTTATTCACACCTATAGTTAAATTCCTTCCCAAAAAAATACAGTTACTATGAAAAATGTCTTAAAACGGGATTTAGGGTTAAACTGGTGTTAGACAAGACAACGGGAACAATATTTACATTAAAATCATGTTAATCGCTGGAAGTAGAATTATTATAATATATTTGAGCCTGTTTCAAATGTAGAATTCAAGGGAAAAGGGACAAGAAACTCAGAAGCATTGCTGTATATATGTATAAAGTTTGTTTAGGTCAGTTGTTGGTGATCCTAAGTGCGTTTTATTTGTAATGCTTAGAAAAGAAAAGAATAGCTGAAAGCACAGTTTCTTCAATTTTTCTTCAATTTGAGAGTTGTTTTCGATTTGATCAGGCTGGGTCAATCTGAGCTTCGTCATATGAGGTTGGAATCGCTGCCAAGCTTCAACATGCTTCTGCTAATAGCTGGTGGAGGATTGCCAAGAAGACTTTCCTTCGTCTAAGGAAACTTCAATTCTTTCCCTAATAATTAACAAGGGAACTGTCGTGCATAATCCATAGGCAAAGACCGAAGCTCTTGCTAAGGAGTTTGTTGAACTCTCGTATTCGGAAGAGACGGTAAAGAAGTTCCCAATTTCTCCTGTCGAAATTATGCTGTCCTTGATTGTATGAATTACTCCATTTTTAAAGTTCTTTGCATTCTGAAGAGTCTTGTTACGGCCGAATCCACGGGTCCTAATGACATACTTAATTTTGGGTTGAAGTCCTGAAGTACTGAATCAGTTGAACTTTTTTCATCGCTTTTCAGGCTGTTTTTTCGCTCTGGGATCGGTCCATACTCATGAATATCAGCCCTTACCTTTCCTATACGAAACCAGAAGGTGATTGAACGAGTGTGGGCCCGTATAGACCTGTTAGCCTTCTCTTGTACTGGGAAAGTCTATGAAAACTTTTTCAATTATACGCTTTATGAGAACCTGGAATCAGTGTTGGACCCAGGTGGGGGCGAGGTGGGTGCGCGCCCCCTAGCGTAGTCGAAAGTAGTGAATTTGCTTAATTAACTCGAGTTTGCGTTAATTAAACTTGCTCCTAACGTAAGTTTATCGGATCAACCTATTTTGCGCCCCTTTCCTAAGTTTTTTTTCGTATCAACTTATTTTGCCCCCCCCCCCTAAAAAATCCTGGATCCGCCCCTGCCTTGAATAAAATAGCCTTTTAGGTGAACATCAATATAGATTCCGCCGGCGACGTTCAGTACTTGACTGCATCGTGGCCCAGTATCAAGAAGGAATCGAACTTCTATCTAAAAGATCTTTAGTCTCCAGTCTTTTAATAACAGTTTATAAATTATAGGGTGTAGTATATATAATTAAATTAAACTGCAAGTATACAAATTCACCTCTTTCTCAAGAGCTTTCTTTTGTCGTTTCCCCCATTGTCCAACCAACAAAACAGACAAGAAGGTGCACAGCTCGATCCAGTTATCATAAGGTTTACACATAGAAACGGAGCACTTGTACAACGATTTTGGTAATGTTTGCACATAGATTTGGAACAGTCTTCCTGGGGATATTCTTCCTAAAAGTTTATCTGTTAACTTCTTCAAAAGAAAATTCAACCGTAATTGTAAACATGATGAACCGATGCAAAAGACTAGCTGCAAATCAGATTCGCAAAAGTACCTGGCGCCGCGACTTTAGGATAATAAAAAGAAATATGCACAGAGTCTTCTGGTCCTATCATCCCCCTCTGAAATCTAAAGATTTTATGATTTGTTATGCAAGTCTTTTTATTACTCATATAAAGTGTCTTTAGTGCCTTATATTGGGAACAAATTTGGATAAAAATATTGGGCAGGAACATGGGTTTTGTAGCCCCCCCCCCCCAAAAAAAAAAAATCTGCCCCCATATGAATACCCGTGTATGTGCTGGCCCGAATTATCAGGATCTTTTTTTCGTCTTCAATTGTAATTCTCCTCTTTTTTGATTTTTTATGGTATTGTGCCACCCCCCCCCCCCCTCCCGAAATTAACTTGTGAGCGATTGCCAGTTTGCGACAGCTCTTTATTCCAGAGCTGTTATTTTTTGAACCAGCAGTTACCCTAAGTCCGAACAGAAAAAGTTGCTATGATAGGGAATATTTACAAATCGTATCAGTGAGCAATCCAAAATGATATTGTATTCTCACGAGATTTTTATGCCATTCAGTTTTTCCACTCTCGACACTTTTCTTTTCTATGGCTGTTACCATTTTTTAGGTAAATTCAGCAACAATATCTATAGCTGTTGCTGTTGCGTAGGACAGAAAAAAATAATTTTAATGATGGTAACTGCCTTGTTCGCCGACAAAAGGTTTATTTTTGTCCACATAATAAGTTATTTGGCAAAGCAAGTAAATCACTGGAATTCTTTGAAGATTTTTTTTTTTTGAGTTTTTACGGATGCTCCTAAAACTCTTAGAAGAAGTTTCTCCGCTTCAATTATAAAATTATATCTTCACAAAAAACAGAATTTAAACCAAACAGAGACTATTAAGGAAAGGGTTTTCATACTCCAATTGCTACTATCACTGTCCTAGGTCCAAGCAATTATTTTCACCGAGGGTGATCTAGCCGTTTTAGCATGGACGGCAAATGTCTTCTGTTTTCCACTTGGATAGCCTTAAAGCACACATTGGTATATAATGAATAGCATTTATATTCTCTGGCAGACGTCCTTTTGCTGGCTTTACTTTGTGTTGATAATGTGTGTCGGAATTGAAATAAGAACACTTTGTTATGTGAATGCAAAGAAAAAAAAAGTAAAATAAGCTTGACTTTTTTAAGAGAAAAAGATTAAGTTAACCGTTTTGGTCTTCCCTCCATCTCTATTCCAGTTCTGACCTTTGGTTTGCTTTACGGATGTACGGGGTTTTCAGTGTAGTTAACTGTCCACTACCCTATATCGGCTTGATTTTTGTAGGAAAAACATAGTGAAAAGAGAAGGAAGAGGCATAGCAGCTAAGAAAAATAAACCGGAGACGAAGACTACGACAACACCGCTGGTTAGAAATGTGTTTGAAATGTTTTTTACTGACCAGATTGCGCAAAGTGAAAAAGCTGATCAGGTAATTTTATTTATATTACTTCATCAATTTTACGTATACGTATAACATAGGTAACACAATGAGGAATTGCTTCAAAACCGTGAAATTTAGACGAAAATTAATGAAAATTTCGGCTCTGTACGAAAGAGTCTTCAGCAGAACAAATAAATAAATATAAAATTAAACTTTCAATAAAATAAGTAAAAATAAACTAAAACCAAGATTGAATCAGTGATAGAATCATTTCTTAAAATAAGTTCAGCCAAGAAAGAAAAAGTAACAATGCAATTCATTCAGATTAAAATAAATCAAAGGCAAATTCTAATACAAGTCTTGCTTTATTGGAAGCAAACATCATTGGTCTTTTTGATAAAGACGTACATCATTTTTAGTTAAATTTGTGTATAATGTGTTGAGTAAGCATTCTCCTACATCTGTATTTAAAGAAGTATTATCTTTTAAATTAGTTTAGTTTCTGTCGTCTCTCGAAAAATTTGTTTGAGTCCCAGATCATTACTAATGAGGGCAGTATTTCCAAAAAATTTTTGGTTTGGGTTTTGAAAATATGGTCACTCAGATCCTAATCAAAAGAGCTGGAGACTATTAGAATTCAGAGCCTTTATTATACTAACCTTATGTAGCTCTAGACCTTCTTCTAAATTTCGGTATTAAACAGAAAAGATGCAATACGAGTCAATCTTTCATAAAATTAAATTTAAAAAAAAACAAGTTTTATTTAACTGAAAGTAAGGAACGACGTTGAAACTTAAAACTAACAGAAATTATTCCGTATATGAAAGGGGCTGTCCCCTCCTCAACACCTCGCTCTTTACGCTAAAGTTTTTCATTGTTTAAAAAAATAGAGTTGTGAGAAATTCAAACTTTAGCGTAAAGACCGAGGCGTTGAGGAGGGGAAAGTCCCCTTCATATACGGAATAATTTCTGTTAGTTTTAAGTTTCAACGTCGTTCTTTACTTTCAGTTAAAAAAAACTTGTTTTTTTTTAAATTTAATTTTTGTAAGTTTTTGAATTATTGCAGGTTTTGATTTTGGCTCACCGTACATGAATAATTTAAGCAAAATTGGAATATTAATTTTACTTTTATTTGGTTAAATGGCTTTCTCGAAACTTGTTTAGTTTTATTTACGAACGTTTTTATTAGTAATAAATATACGTAACTTACGAATTAACTTATGTAATGAACTTCTATATTCATATATTTTTTAATACGTATATTAGAGGGTTCGCCCCGTAGTCAATACTTTGCTCTTTAAGCTAAAGTTCGAATTTTGTTCCAATTCTTTAAAAATGACCGCTTAATCACAAATGCCGTTAATTAGAATAAATAGCTCATTACGAAAGCACTAAAAAATCTTTGGCTTAAAGAGCGAGGTATTGACTAGAGGGTGAATAATCATATACGTAATGTTTTCTGTCGTTTTCCGTCGTTAAGTATTGATGTTCCTCCTTACTTTCAGTTGAAAAACCTGTTTTTTTTTATATATATAATTTCTGATCTTTTTTTAAATAATATTGGGAAATCCGGCGCTCCCTTCATTGCAATTTCCCTTCCTCCATGAAAACTTTCTTCATGGAAAGATCCTCTCACATAAACCCCGACCCCCCCCCCCACTACCAGAAAAAATACCCCCTGAAAACGTCTCTATACTTCCAAATAACCAATACTATATGTTAACATTGGGTAAAGTTCATAGCTTTCAGCCTTCCCCCCGGGGACTTCGGGGGATTAAGTCATCCTAAAAGACATAATTATCATGTTTTTGGCCATGCTGAACAAAATGGCTATCTCAAAATTTTGATCGAGTGACTTTGGGAAAAAAATGGGCGTGGGAGGGGGCCTAGTTGCCCTCCATTTTTTTTGGTCTCTTCAAAATGGCACTAGAACTTTTAATTTACGTTCCAATGAGCCCTCCCACGATATTCTAGGACCAGTGGGTCGATACGATCACCCCTGGAAAAAAAACATGCATCCGTGATGTTTCTTCTGGCAAAAAACGCAAAATGCCACATTTTTGTAGATAGGAGCTTGAAACCTCTGCAGTAGGGTTCTCTGATATGCTGAATATGATGGTGTGATTTTCATTAAGGTTCTATAGCTTTTAGGGGGTCTTTCCTCCTTTTTTCGAAAATCAGCCAAATTTTCTCAGGCGCTTAACTTTTGATGGGTAGCACTAAACTTATATATTTATATTTGAAATCAGCATTAAAATCTGATTCTTTTGATGTATCTATTGGTATCAAAATTCCGTTTTCTAGAGTTTCGGTTACCATTGAGCCGGGTCGCTCAATGGTAATTACTAAACACTCTTGTTCTTTGTATTAAGCTATTAAGTTTTAACCCTCAACATTAATCATACAAAAGACTGTTTTAAAAATTGCTTTGGAAAGAAAATACGTTTTTGTCACTAAACGGATAGGGCAGAAAAAAAAAATACACGAATAATGACCACATGGATAAGGCCCGAGTTGGTAAGTCGATCACTTTCCTCGACCTGTTATAAGGAATTGCTATTTCAACATTAATTGTTGATAAATCTTCCTATAGTAATTTTGTTTTAACTGTCAGAGTTTAATGCACGAAATCTTTCTATTAAATTTTTGAATTCTCTTGAATTTAACCACCAGCAAATCCAAGATCATTATTGTTGCTGAATTGGCTCAAAAGGTTATTTGAATTTTATTTTTTTTTTTTATTTAGAAATCAAGTCTTGTTTATATTTTCGTACTTTAATATAAAAAAATAGACTGGCGTTAAAGATTTTGTATTCATTATATGAACTATTCGACTGTCATTTCGACCAGGCTTCAGTAAAACCAATAAAAAATAAAATAAAGAAATTAAAAGAGAAAACAGGCAATGAACACAGATTTTTGGTTTTGATTAAAGTATACGTAAAGTGAGATTCTATGTTTCTAAATTTTATTTTTATTTTTCCAATAAGATTTTTGTCATTTTGGGGAAATTAAACTAAACTTTTTCATAATTTTCTTGTGAATATAAAAAGGTAAGAGTAACCTCTTTTACAGTAAATTAATTAAAAAAAACTTTTTCCACAAAAGTTTTTCAAAAAAAAGTAAAGAAGTCCGTTAAACCAAAAATGAACAAAAATAGAATCAAATAATCTACCAAGCATACAACTAACACAAATCAGTATCAATAAATGAATAAAACCCAAAACAGACTCAAATTAAAATTAAAAAACAGTCAAACTCAAAACGAGTTGAAATTAATCTGAGTAAGGTTCTGAACCCTACGCTTTCTAAAAGCCAGAATATAATTTGTAACTTACTGGAAAAAATTCAAATTAATTTACTGAAAATAATGTGCATTGTCAGTTTAATATGCATATGCTTATATTCATTCCTTAAAATCTTAATTAATTTTTTATTTTTTAAAGTTATAAAAATGAAAAAATTTAAGGGAATTTTTTTCAGTAAAGTAAAAATCATATTCTAGATGTTATAAAGCGTAGGGGTGTAGAACTCTACTCATATTGATCTCTGCTTGTTTTGAGTTTGACTGCTGTTTATTTAAATTTCTGTTTGTTTTGGATTTCATTTATTCATTGACACTGATTTATGGTAGTTGTATGCTTGGTAGATTGATTCTATTTTTGTTTATTTTGGTTTAATGGAATTCTTTACTTTTTTTGAAAACTTATTTTGTGGAAAAAGTTTTTTTTAATTAGTTTCTGTTCGTTTTATATGGGCATAGTCTTTTACAGGGAAAAACACTGAGCATCTTTTAAAGTTAAACAACCATCCCTTCCATAAAATCCTTAAATACCCTGGGGGTATAACTTACAACCCTTGCTCCTAATCTCTGGGGATTGTTTCAAGACCAAAAGCCTTTTTATATGATATTTAGACTATTTTGAATAGAATGGCTATCTCAAAATTTCTATTAGATGCATTTCGGGACAATACGACGTGTCTCTTGGTGTGTGTGTGGGGGGGGGGGGGTAGCTGCCCTCCGATCACTTTAACTCTTAAAAAGAGCACTAGAGCGACTGATTACCAATCCAATGAGCCTCCTCCGAAGTTTATGTGACCACGCTTTTGATAATAAATTAAAGTTCAAGTAGGGATAAAATCCTTTTAATAGACAGTGATGATGATAACAGTGATAGAAATTCACAAAAAATACCAGATATTTCAGCCACATATACAGTGACCGTCATCAGTAGTAAAACTAAAATAAAACAATTTAAACAAAAGTTTATATACTAAATCAAATAACACTACATATTGTTTAAATCTCTAATTCTTTTCAAAGCAAAGGCGGAAGCTAGCCTCTTTGACCTTCTTGGATTCGGTTCATTAGCGTTCAATGATTTAACATTTGGACAAAGGTCAACTACATTGGGTGAATTGAACTTTACTCTGTCAGACTTTAATAAATTATCATAGATAGAGTCCAGCCCATATTCACCTGTATCCCGATTCAAAGCAATATTCTTGAATAAGATTTTCTTTATTTCAAGAGTTTCACGAAAATTTTACTTTAAACCTCGATCCCTAGAAATCAAATAGTCATTCTCGAACAGAATAAAATGGTCAGGAAAATTAAAAAATATGTTCTGAAAGGGCTGAAGTGAAATCTTCAGACTTAGAATCTTGCTTTAAAGCCGAAGAAATAGAATCTTTATGTTGTAATAATCTCATTTCCAAACTCTGGTTAGTACGTCCCACGTATGAGCTTCCGCAAGTACATGGGATCTGATAAACCTCACTTTGTTGCCCCAACGAAGTTAGATCCTTCCCAGAATTTAGAAAACTATCCAAAGTATTATTACTCTTTAAAACTACCCTTGGACCATTGCTCTGTAAAATTCTCTAAAGTTTTTCACTAAGGCTGGGTACCTATGGAAAGGATCTAACAACCTACTTCTCCTAATTTATCTCAAAGACATCCTTAGAAATCTCCAGAAGACTTTTTCTTCTTTTTGAAAAATTCTGGATAATTAGCCACTCTCGATACATGTTGCTTGTTAGTATTTTCTTAGAAAAGACAACTCCTCCTCAACAAATTTTGGAGAGCAAATACTAAAGATCCGATCAGTTACAGAAATGATCAAACCAATTTTTACTTGGCGAGCGTGACCGGAACTATAAGACAAAAATCTATTTATATTTGTCGGTTTTCTGTAAATTTTAAAATCCAGACTATTTTGATTTTTCAAAAGAAGAACATCAAGGAAAGGAAGTTTCCCATTCTCTTCCAATTCAACGGTAAACTTTAAATCCCCTCCCAAACAATTAAGATGTTCCAAAAATCCTTTTAATTCCTCCTCCCCATAATCCCATACTGAAATAATGTTATCCATATACCGGCCCCAGAAACTTTTGTTTTAAATTGTTTTATTTTAGTTTTACTACTGATGACGGTCACTGTATATGTGACCGAAATATCTGGTATTTTTTGTGAATTTATATCACTGTTATCATCATCACTGTCTATTAAAAGGATTTTATCCCTATTTGAACTTTTATTCATCGTCATGGAAAGGCAGTGTGGTCTCCGAAATTATCTATGCTTTCGATAAAACCCTTATATGCCCCCAGGGCAATACTTTCAACCATTGCCCTGAGAGCTAGGTGATTTCTTATACTCAAAGACATAATTTCCAGACCTTTCAAATACGTAGAACAAAATGGCTATCTGAAAATTTTTATTGGAAGTGTTTGGGGAAATGAGGGGCGTGGGGGGGGGGCTTTTGCCCTCTTATCACTTTCGACTAATAAAAAAGGCACTAGTCCTTACAATTTCCAATCGAATGAGCCCCTTTTGAAGCTTCTACGACAAAACTTTTCATAAAAACCTTGTATGCCCCAAAAACATAACTTACAACCCTTGTCCTGGGGGCTATGGGGGGAGGGTTTTTATTCTCAGAGACATAATTTCCAGACTTTTCAACTACGTGGAACAAAATGGCTATATCAAAATGTTGATCGAAAATGTTTGGGGAAATGATGGGCGGGGGGGGGGGATTCTCCATTCGATTACGTTCGACTATTAAAAAAGGCAATAGCCCTCTCAATTTCCAATCGAACGAGCCATTTTTGAAGTTTTTACGACAAGGCTTTCTATAAAACCTTATATACCCCCAGGGAATAACTAACAACCTTAGCCCTGATGGCTGTGGGGGGGGGTGTCATGCCCAAATATAAAGTTTCCAGATCATTCAACTACGTTCAACAAAACGGTTATATCAAAATGTTTATCGGCAGTGTTGGGGAAATGATGGGCGTGGGGTGGCATTAGCCCCCCGATCGCTTTTGACTATTAATAAGGCCACTAGACCTCTTGATTCCAAATTGAATTAACCCCTTTTGAAGTTTCTACGACAAAGCTCTCTATAAAAAACCTTATATGCCCCCAGGGCATAACTTACAACCTGTGATATGGGGGCTGTAGGGGATTTGTCATCATCAAAGACATAATTTCTGGATCTTTCAACTACGTTTAACAAAATGGCCATCTCAAAATTTTGATTGAATGTGTTCGGGGAAATGGTGGGCGTGAGAAGGGGACTGGTTGCCCTCCGATCACTTCCAACTATTAAAAAGGGCACGAGCCCTTTCAGTTTCCGATAGAATGAGCCCATTTTGAAGTTTCTACTAAAACAATTTCTATAAAAACCTCATATGCCCCCAGGACATATTTAACAACCCGGGCCATGAGGGTAGTGGAGGGGGGGGGTGTCATCCTCAAATACGTAACTTCCAGAACTTAAAACTACGTTGAACTAAATGGCCATCTCAAAATTTTGATTGAATGTGTTCGGGGAAATGGTGGGTGTGAGAGGGGGATTAGTTGCCCTCCAATCACTTTTGACTATTAAAACAGGCACTAGTCCTTTCAATTTCCAATCGAATGGGCCGTTTTGGAAGTTTCTACTAAAATACTTTCTATAAAAACCTTATATGCCCCCAGGGCATAACTTAAAACCCTTGCCATGAGGGTTGTGGGGGGGGGTGTCATCCCCAAAGACATAATTTTCAGAACTTTAAACTACGTTGAACTAAGTGGCTATCTCAAAATTTTTATTGATTGTGTTTGGGGAAATGGTAGGTGTGAGAGGGGGATTAGTTGCCCTCCAATCATTGTAGACTTCTATTTAGGGCAATAGCCCTAATTAAAATTAGGGCTAGTACCCTAATTCAAAATCCAATTCAAATTTCCAATTGAATGAACCGTTTTTGAAGTTTTTAAGACAACGGCTTTTATAAAAACCTTTTATACCCCCAGGGCATAACTCACCACCTTTACCCTGGCGGCTGTGGGTGGGGGGGGGGGTTATCATACTCAAAGACATAGTTTCCAGACCCTTCAATTACGTTCAACAGAACGGCTATATTAAAATGTGGACTGGAAGTGTTTGGAGAAATGATGGGCGTGGGGGCATTCGCCGTCCGGTCACTTTTGACTGTTAATAAGGTCACTAGCCCTCTCAATTCCCAACTGAATGAACCCTTTTTGAAGTTTCTACGACAACACTTTCTATAAAAAAAAACCTTATATGCCCCTAGGGTATAACTTACAACCTTTTCCTTGAGGGTTGCAGGGGGTTTGTCATCCTCAAAGACATAACTTTAGGCCTTTCAACTACGTTAAACAAAATGGCTATCTAAAAATTTTGATTGAATGGCTTTGGGGAAACGGTGGGTGTGAGAGGGGGGTTATTTGCCCTGCAATCACTTTCGACTATTAAAAAGGGCACTAGCCCTTCAATATCCAGTCGAAAGTTCTCAATTTGAAGTTTCTTCTACAACACTTTCTATAAAAAGAACCTTATATGTCCCCAGGCCATAATTTAGAACCTCTACCCTGAGGGCTGTAATGTGGGTTGACATCCTAAAAGACTTAATTTCCAAAACTTTTAATTACGTTGAAAAAATGGCTGTTTCAAAATTTTCATTGGATGTGTGTGGGGAAATCGTGGGCGTGAGAGGGGGGTTAGTTGGCCTTCAATCACTTTTGACTATTAAAAAGGACACTAGCCCTTTCAATTTCCAGTCGAATAAGCCCTTTTTAAAGTTTCTACGACAGCCCTTTCTATAAAAACCTGATATGCCCCCAGAGCGTAAGTTAGAACCTTTGCCATGAGGGCTGTGTGTGGAGTGTCCTCCTCAAAGACATAATTTTCAGATCTTTCAACTAAGTTAAACAAAATGGCTATCTCAAAATTTTGACTGGATGTATTTGGGGAAATGGTGGGTGTAAGAGGGGAGTTAGTTGCCCTCCAGTCACTTTCAACTTTTAATTAGGGCACTAGACCTTTCAATTTCCAATTGAATGAGCCCTTCTTGAAGTTTCTATGACAACACTATCTATAAAAACCTTATATGCCTCCAGGGCATAACTTCCAACCCTGGCCCTGAGGGATGTGGGGGATTTGTCATCGTCAAAGACATAAATTTCCTGAATTTTCAACTATGTTCAACAAAATGGCTATCTCAAAATTTTGATTGAGTATGTTTTAGGAAATTGAGGGCGTGAGAGTGGGGTTAGTTGCCCTCTAATCACTTTTGACTATTAAAAAGGGCACTAGCACTGAAAATTTTCATTGGATTTGTTTGTGGAAATGATGGGCGTGAGGGGGGTTAGTTGCCCTCCAATCACTTTCTACTATTAAAAAGGACACCGGCCCTTTCAATTTCCAATCGAGCTCCTTTTAAAGTTTCTATGACAACCCTTTCTTTAAAAACCTTGTATGTCCCCATTGCATAACTTACAACGCTTTCCTTGAGGGCTCTGAGCGGGTTATTATCCTCAGAGACCTAATTTCCAGAACTTTCAACTACGTTGAAAAAATGGCTATCTCAAAATTTTGGTTGGATGTGTTTGTGGAAATGGTGGGCGTGAAAGGGGATTTAGTTGCCCTCCAATCACTTCCCACTATTAAAAAAGGCACTAGCCTTTTAATTTCCATTCAAATGAACCCTATTTGAAGTTTCTACGACAACACCTTCTATAAAAACCTCATATGCCCCTAGGGCATAATTTTACAACCCTTGCCTTGACGGCTCTGAGGGGGTTATCATCCTCAAAGACGTAATTTCCAGATTTTTCAACTACGTTGAACAAAATAGATATCTCAAAATTTTGATTGCATGTGTAGGGGGGAGTTTTGGGCGCGAGAAGGGGGCTAGTTGCCCTCCATTCACTTTCAACTATTAAAAAGGGCACTAGCCCTTTCAATTTCCAATCGAATGAGTCCTTTTTGAAGTTTTTACGACAGCGCTTTCTGTAAGAACCTCATATGCCCCCAGGGCATAACGTACAACCTGTGCCCTGAGGGCTCTGGGGGGAGTGTCCTCCTCAAAGACGTAATTTCCAGATCTTTCAACTACGTTTAACAAAATGGCTATTTTGATTGGATGTGTTTGACAAGATGGTGGGCGTGGAAGGGGTGTTAGTTGCCTTCCAATCACTTTTGGCTATTAAAAAGGACACAAGCCCTTCCAATTTCCAATTAAATGAGTCCTTTTTGAAGTTTCTACGACAGCCCTTTCGATATGAAGTTCCCTGGTCTAATACCAACCAAAAATATATTGTGCCAACATCTTTCTTTACTAAGGCAGCGCTATTGCGCTGCCTATGATTGTCAAAATTAGTTATAAATTGAGCTTGCCAATTTTGTCTTTAAAGGGCACATGTATATGCTTAGTCTTGAAATGAATTTGTGGTTTTATAGTCTGTAATTCTCATTGACAGAAAGTTTCCAATGTATTTTGTCATTTTAAGTATTTAAAATCCAGTAAACTTTATTTATTTTACTATAACGGGTGTTTTTATAATTTTTTTTTCATTAATCTGGGGTCCAAAAATAAACTCTTCATCTTCTTGATCTCTCTTTCTCCTTTCTTAGAAGAATGAAAATATCTGTTAAAAGAAAAAAAAATATCATTAATAAAAGCAGAACTAACGATTATAATTTTAGAGCTAACTTCATTATAAAACTAACTTTATTTTTTTTTTTTTAATGTAACAGCAACATGGGGGTAATTTTTGGGAAGACAAGGTAGCTAGATCCCTGGAGCCTTGACAACTTCATTTTTACAAGCCAGTCTCTTGGCTTCATTTTATTTGTATTCTTTAGCCCTAAAGGGTGGGCTAAGGCTACTGTGTCTTAGAAATAGAAGGTGCTACCAACTGCTGCTAGCAATTATGTGCATGTTGGAAAAAAGACATTATTTCAGGATGTACTCATCCTCAATAAAATTAGTTCTAAAATTAGTTTGAAAGACACATAAATGCAAATTTGAAAGCGGTAGAGGTAATCAATGGTACTTCGTCATTATTAGATTTGTATCGCTTCGTGATAATCAAGTTTGTTCCGACGGGCCCGTGCGCCGGGCTGTTTCAGGTGGGGGGAGTAATTGTAAAAAAAAAATTTAAGGAATAATAAAAAAAACTAATTTTGCTTTTTAAATTTATGAAGAAGTACCCTGAAATCTACGTAAATTTGAGATTTTCGAGTCGGATCAGGCTTTTAGCCCCCCCCCTTGGTAGTCGTTCCTGGTATCTGTGTTTTATCCGAGTTTCGGCTTCCCACTGATTTGGAGCATTTGGAACCAACTGCAAGAAAACTGCTTGCCGTTTCATTGCAGTTGTTGTTGGTCAGGACTCGGGAAGGAAGGTCAGACTGGTTACCCAGCTTGTGAGATTGATGAAGATCGGTCACTTAATTTGCTCTTCAAATGCCAGAATTTATACCGCTGTATGTGTTATTCTTTGAAAGATAGGGTAGGGGGGGGGGGTGAATTATTGGAAATCAATTTTTTCGATTATTTTTGTAGTTGCAACTTAATTGATTTCGGTTAAAAGGAACGACACCAAAGTCACGTTGTGATTGCTTTTTATTGTTTTTCTTTTTTCTTTCTTTTTCTTTTCTTTTTTTCTTTGTTATTTTGATTTTTCTTCATATTGGTTGTGTTTTTCTTTACATAGTTTTTATATGTTCCAGGTTTTGAATAAATCGTTCTATCTGTTCAGAAGAAACAGCCTTTTAAGAAAATTTTATCTTCTTGTCCATAATTCTAGTGTCCGAGACGCCATCGATGCGGGGTTTGTGAAGCATGTCAGTCATCTGATTGTGGGGTCTGTAAGTTCTGTAAAGACATGACAAAGTTTGGTGGCACTGGCAAAATGAAACAAACCTGTATGAAACGAAAGTAGGTCGTCTCGTAATATTTATTTTCATGACTTTACTTATATTCGGATATTCATTTGATTAATACGACAGATTTTCAGCTTCTTCTTTTTAATCATTTTGAAGTCGCGGCTGAGTTGGGTCCGCTGTATTAAGAAAATCGTGTAGTGTTAAAGAAAAAATACTTATACACCCCCACATTTATTTCTTTTCGCTGATGAGATTGCTATAGGCTGGGTGGTTCACAAAAAAAGAAATAACTTTTTCTTGGGCACCAATTAAGTAATGATCACTTGTTAATTTTGTTTGAAATTACTTATGGAGCTAATAAGCTAGGTTTGTATTTGCTTGTTTTTAATAATCTGTAGTAGCAGAAGGGTTTTTTACTTTGGAATGTAAAATTGATGTAGTGATAGCTAACGAAACTTCTTTTCTTTTTCTGTAGTGAGATTATAGAATGTGCATTGGGCTACATCGGAGGAACTAGTTTTTTGTTGAACCACACTTAAATGTTAACGGTATATAAATACATACGTACTTGAAATACTATTTGAGATACAATCAACTGGTGATTAAATAATCCCTCCCCCCCCCTTCCGCTTTCCCTTCTTTTCCTGAGGCAAGATTATAGAAGGTGTGATGGGACAAGAGAAGAAGAATAGTTTTATTTTTAGTTTTGTACTTTAAAATATTAACTATAATTGAAAATAAGCATAGTAGGAACGTTAGTCAGTTATTTATTTTCTTATGTTTGAAAGTGGTTTTTCCACTGTCCTCAGACGTTAACACACGTTAATTCTGCCCATAAGCTATTGGTTGGCCATTTTTTCTCCAATGGTAGAAAAAATCTAGGCCTCATTTAGTGCTGTGATGTTCGATTTTTGTTTCGTGTGCTATATGCTGATGACAATGTACTTTCGGTTGAACAGTGCAAAACTTAGGTAAAAATCATCTAATTTTTTAAAATTTTTGGGAATGAATTTAGAATTCAAAGAAGTGAATTAGAAATATTAATTTAATTTTAGGGCATTAAACAGACGGCGGGAATAATTATGTCTTGTAGACTTAAGCTTTACTTTTAGAGTAAATTTGAATAAATTCAGGGAAACTCAATCAAATTTAAAAAAATAAAGCTTTCAGGGGAGAGGAGTCGGATGGAATTTTAGTCTATTCCCAGATGATGATGAATACTGAGTATGATATGTCAGTTGTAACTTTAAGGAAATAAATGATGTTTGTAGGAAAACCTTTAAACTGGGCATCTATACTAAAAATTTTTTTGGAATGAACAGAAATTGGCCTGGGCTTCCAGTTTTATTTTAACCATAAAATAATGTAGGTGTATAATATAGTAAGCTGACAATAATATAGATAGGTGTTCTAAATAAATTAGAATTACAAATCTAGTACCTGCATCTAGCAAAAAAACAGTGGCAAAAAAGGAGCAAAACGTTAAAAATGATGTAAATGGCGATTCTTATGATTATCATGTAGAAAGTTGGATATATTATCAATTTAATAAAATGCCAGTAAAATATTTTACTATTATGCTGCCTGGTTACATCTTCTAGATCTTCGGTAATTTTATCCATGTCCTCCATTTCACACCTCATTAATGCATATTTTAATGCTTCCTCAACTTTATTTACATTGCTCTTATTCTCATTTGATCTATCACGCAAATAATTCTTGTATAAGCCCCTCCTCTTCATTAAAAATAAAGCATTTTCACTAATATTCCTAGCTATCTTTCTAACTTTCTTCTCTAAGACACCATCAACGCCTTCACAAACTATTTTCCTAAAATCATTCCATCCATCAAATTTTAAACATTGTCAAATTATTAAACTCTCAAGTTTGATATTCAACTGTTCCTTGAAAGTTTCTCTCAAATTCTCCTCCTGGAGTCTACCAACGTCTTAGATTCCCGAAAGCTAGTTATCCTTCCTGTATTTCGGCTTTAGGTTAACCGTAGACACTACTAGATGGTGATCTTTACTATTAACATCAATAACAGTACTCTTATATACCGTAGTATCTTTTATCGATCCTGCCAGTCTTTGGTTTATTATAACATAATCAATAAGGTTAGCTATCTTACCATAATGTGAATATCCGTAAGAATTTGTATAACCATATGAAAATTGGGATGAAACGAATAGAAATTTGCCTGGGTAGTCAGTGTTATTATTTTAATCAAAATCATTGAATGAATAATAAATTTACTTGTCGTTATGACTCTTTGGTTACTTTTTATTTTAATATTTTGCACCATCTAACTCGGGTTAGGAAACATTTTTACTTATAAAATCAAATATAGCCGTTTCAAATTCTTTTAGGGTATTTCTCTTAGAGCATATTCAACCCTTACTTCTAAAAATATATTCCACAAGAATTGTAAATAATGTTAGTAATGTATAATGTTTTGGCTCCTCTTGAGGACAAAATTGTAAAAACATGGTTTGAAGGTCTGGGCTTTAATTTTTTCTTCTGAATTGAACTATTTTGCAGTCTACAATATTTTACTATAAACTCAATATTTGAACATGTCCTGATTGATTAGGCCCTGAAACACCTTAACATACTGGGTGCTTCATTTTTTTTGCGATCTGGTTGTCACTATACTGAAACAGTTCTGGGTAGTTTAATTATTTAATCTTAAGAGTCGCATTTTTTACTTAAACTGTTAGTAGGTTTTAGTTTCTTGAAGTCATATAATGGTCATTCATATCGCTATTCTCAAGCTGTTTATCATCAGAAATTGAGTTTACGCGCTGTTATCCGCTATTGTTTGGTTTTTCTTATTGGGCAGTCTATATTAGCAATATGCACGTAATTTTATGTCCAGCCAAGTACAGCAAGGAGCCAAAACAGGTGTTTTTAACACCCTATTTCAAAATCGTTTAGTTTTCTCATTATTAGTATTTGTTTCTCAAGTCTATACACATTATCAAGAGCCTTAGCGCTTGAAAATACAGTGTAACCCCGCATAAAATTCTGTTGGTCAAGCATTTACCGAGTTATGGAATAATTATTCTGTCAAAACATTATTCAAAATATTTTAATGTTTCTTACACGCTTTGAAATTTTTATATTTTTATGAATATTTTTTTTTGTTCACTGCAATTTCAATAATAAGTCTTTTTTCTTTTTTAATATAGAGTGACACTAAAAGCCCGAGCCCCTTTTTCAGTTGGTAAATCCGTCCGTGTTAATGAAAATGCTGAAAAATTATATAATAAAAACCGCGGGTAGACCAAGAACAGAGTGACCATTTTATGGCTTCAAGAGACTAAAACCTACTAACAGTGTAAATTAAATGAACTGTTTCACATGGCTCAAGGCGTTTACCCCCGGCGATTACTCCCCCCCCCCGGAAAATATCCCCCCTACCGAGGAAATTAAGGCTTTCTAATTTTGAGGATTTTTATTTGAGTTTTATTTTTTTATTTCCATAGACAGAACGAATTTTGGTACATGTGTATTAAAAAAAAACAAGTTTTTTAACTGAAAGTAAGGAACGACGTTAAAACTTAAAACAAACGCAAATTATTCTGTATATGAAAGGGGCTGTGCCCTCCTCAACGCCTCGCTCTTTACGCTTAAGTTTTTTATTGTTTAAAAAAAAGAGTTGGTAGAAAGTCAAACTTTAGCGTAAAGAGCGAGGCGTTGAGGAGGGCACAGCCCCTTTCATATACAGAATAGTTTCTGTTCGTTTTAAGTTTTAACGTCGTTCCTTACTTTCAGTCAAAAAAGCTTGTTTTTTTATTTAATTTTGAACGTTTTGAATAAATGCAGGTTTTGATCTTGGTTCACCGTACATAAATAATTAAAACAAAATTTGTATATTAATTTTACTTTTTTTTTTATAAATGGCTTTCTCGAAACTTGTTCAATTTTATTTACGAACGTTTTTATTAGTAATAAATACACGTAACTTACGAATTAACTTACGTAACGAACTTCTATATTAATTGATTTTTAAAACGTGTATTAGGGGGTTCGCCCCCTAGTCAATACCTTGCTCTTTAAGCTAAAGTTCGAATTTTGTTCCAATTCTTTAAAAAATGTCCCCTTAATCACAAAGGCCGTTAATTAGAGTAAATAGCTCTTATGAAAATACTAAAAAATCTTTGGCTTAAAGAGCGAGGTATTGACTAGGGGGTGAACCCAATCACATACGTAATATTTTCCGTTTGTTTTAAGTGTTGATGTTGCTCCTTACTTTCAGTTGAAAAACCTTTTTTTTTTATTTAGTTTCTGATATTTTTCTTTAATAATGCTGGGAAATCCGGCGCCCCCTTCATAGCAATGTCCCTTCCCCCATGAAAACTTCCTTCATGGAAAGATCCTCCCATATAACCCCCGACCCCCCCCCCACCTACCAGAAAAAATACCCCCTGAAAACGTCTGTATAGGCCTACTTCCCAATGACCAATACTATATGTTAACATTGGGTAAAGTTCATAACTTTAAGCCCTCCCCCCGGGGACTTCGGGGGAATAAGTCATCCTAAAAGACATAGTTATCATATTTTTGACCTTGCTGAACAAAATGGCTCTCTCAAAATTTTGATCGGGTGACTTTGGGAAAAAAATGAGCGTGGTAGGGGGCCTAGTTGCCCTCCATTTTTTCGGTCACTTAAAAAAGGCACTATAACTTTTAATTTCCGTTCCAATGAGCCCTCCCACGATATTTTAGGACCACTGGGTCGATACGATCACCCCTGGGGAAAAAAAAATAAACACGCATCCGTGATCTTTCTTCTGGCAAAAAAATGCAAAATTCCACGTTTTTCTGATACGCTGAATATGATGGTGTGATTTTCATTAAGGTTCTATAATTTTAAGGGGGTCTTTCCCCCTTTTTTCTAAAATCAGCCAAATTTTCTCAGGCGCGTAACTTTTGATGGGTAAGACTAAACTTGATGAAACTTATATATTTGAAATCAGAATTAAATCTGATTCTTTTGATGTATCTATTGGGTATCATAATTCCGTTTTTTAGAGTTTCGGTTACCATTGAGCCGGGTCGCTCCTTACTTACATTTCGTTACCACGAACTGTTTGATGTGCCATTCACTCAAATTTACGCTTTGTAAAATTCGAGAACACACCAGTTTTTTCGTTAGTTTTTTTCGTTACTTTAGAAATAAATTTGGGCTATAGATTTGTATATTAGGGGTGGGGGTAAAGTATAGCGGGTGTGCATGCAAAATGTGTTTGGTACAATTATTCTGCATGTTACATAGACAAATAGAGAAGTGTATTTTAAATCCAAACATACAGCCATGAACATATTAAAATAACATAAATGAAAGGCACAAATATAATAAACTTTGATCAGCGATAATAATAAAACAATTAAATGAAACAATAAATTAAAATATTAATATTATTTATTACTTTGAAAACCGGGCATTGAAAAAAAAAAAACAATTAACGTTTGGAAAAAATCTAAATGAAAAATTAAATTTATTTTATACTTTTTTTTTTTTTTTTTTTTTTTTTTTTTTTTGTTTTTTTTTTAGTTACTTAAAACAAAATTTCCAGATACCTCGCTATTCTTCTGCAATTTTTTAGTGGCCATACCTAGAAGGAATTGTTTTCTGACTTCAAACTGTCCATTTCCTTAACCTCCCCCACCCCCCTTATGTACAAATATATAGCCCAAATTATATATTTCCCATCTATTCTGTCACTTGTCATTATCTTGTCTTATGCTAAGATGAAAGAAACTAACGACGAAACCGGTTTGTTCTCGAGTTTTACTCAGCGTAAACTTAAGTGAGTGGCGTATAATACACAAGTACCAAAATTTCTTCTCTCTACGGAAATAAAAAAAACCTAATAAAATTCTCAAATTTGGAAAGCCTTATTTTCCACGTGGGGGGGTATTTTCCGGAGGGGTATTTTCCAAGTGGGGAATTTTCCGGGGGGGGGGGTGAATGCCGGCCGCCGTTTCACATAGCGACAACCAGGGAGAACGCGAAAAAAATGAAGCGCCAAATATTTTAAGGTGCTTCAGGGCCTAAGCAATCAGGGCATTTGCAAACATTGAGTTTCTAGTAAAAATATTGTAGACTGCAAAATTGTTCAATTTAGAAGAGCAAATAAAACCCTAAACCTTCAAACTCAATTTTTACAATGTTCTCCTCGAGATCTGGAGAGCAGCCAAAAAACCTTGAAATCAGATTTTAATCTCAAAAAGTAAACATAAGTATAGATACCTCGGAGTTAACGTTGTTTGCAATACTTGTGGAGAATAATTTTAGAAGTAAGGTTTGAATATGCTAAATGCTCAAGGGAATTTGAAATAGCTATGTTTGATGCTCAACAGCTGGGTCAGAACATTTTAAAGTATAAGATACTTGCTCAACGACTTTCAAGGCACCTTCAAACATATCCTCGGGAAGGAAGCAAAATGAGGTACATGAAAGCAATTGCTCATATGCAAGAGTAATAATACTTGCAAAGACGTGTTTTTGCTTTAAATTTTTGCAGATTATCTCCCCCCCCTCCAAGAAGAATAATGTTCACTTTAGGACCACTTCTTCCAGTGTTTGTGTGTCCCCCCAGCGCTTGTGGTCAGATCAAAGCTTAAATAAATTTAGAAGATAAAAACACTTACATTGTCAAGGATTCTATGAAAAAAAAAAAATAACAGAAATATAAATACGAATTGCCCACACGTATTTTGTTCTTTAGAGTAGTTTTCCTCTCTTTGATTCATGTTTTGCTCTTAAGGAAAATGGTACCAATTGCAGTGTTTCGTTTTGTGCTCCTTTTTTAAAACCATATTAAAAATCCCTCACGAGACAAAAAATAGATGAAGACCTGAGTTATATAGTGGTTGACTAATATGGTGAAATATGTGGTGGTTGAATTGTTTGGTGGTTGAATTTAAGGTGGTTGAATTTAAGGTGGTTGAGTTGTTTAGTGGTCGAATTGTGGTGGTTGAGTTGATGGGGTTGATGGTGGTTGAGCTTTGTGGCAAACGACTTTTATAACTCAACATCTCGTGTTGCTGTTTTTGCTTATTTGACACCTCAAGACTTAAAACAAAAGAATAACGAACTTATATCCTCCATTTAAACGAGCAACCTTGTATTTATTTAAAACATCTTGTTGTTAAAATCAGATGCCTTTTTAGCATTTTCACAGGGTGGTTGCATCAAACCTAACTCGACACCATGCCATCAAGAAGAACACATTATCTGCAGTGAGAAGACAAGCAACAATTAGAATCAATACATACAAGCCTGCCACGTGCCGAGTGCTGTGCCCGGCCTTGAAATAGGTCTTAGGCAGATTTAAGAACAACACACGTGAACAATTTTGCCCTCTAATTATATGCTGTCTCCCACATAATAAATACACCTCCGTCTCTTATTTATCTCGTGATTATCATTTGCTCCTTCTTCTCTCCACGAAATAGTCTGCCGCTTTCAAATCTAGCAGGCTATTTCTTCATATAACATTGAGAATTTTTTTTTTAATCTTTGGTTTTTCTTTCCATTCCTTTTTGCTTTGACGACAATGAAAGCTCCAACTGTATTTTGATGTAGTTAATATTTGGGTCATCTTATATAGCATATCTCCCTGTGGAATTTTCTATAACAGATAGAGTGATACCTTTATCCCTGCTTCTTTAAATTTTCTGCCCTATGGTCCTGCAGGTGACACATACTGTTTATTTATTTTATCAAACGTAGATTCGACCGATCTATCCTGCTTAGGTAAAGCTCAATGCTTGTGCCGTATCATCTTTTTTTGTTTATGTGACTTCTCTAGTAAAGTAATAAAAGAGGATCCTGGAGTAGAACAGGTACCCCTTTGTTCTTCTTGTTTTAAAGTTAAAACTAAATGTAGAAACACAATATAAGAAATTAATTCTAGACGTGTATCTAAAGAACTGTTTCAAGGTTTTTTGGGGGATTGTGTTGGGATTTTCGTTGGGTGTTTTCGTAGGGATCTAAATTTGTTTGTATTTTGAAAGTTGAAACAGTGCTTGCATATCCATAAATGAAAGCTTAATTGGCATAGGCTTTAAGTGTGATTTTGTGTGTGTATTTCTAGAAGACTTTTCCACTTAAAAATAATAGAAGAGTTATTTTTGTTTCCGGATATTATATGAAAATATTAGTTATGCCCTTCAGCTCGGTGTACGATCTTATTGAAGGGCTTAAGTTTCGGGGTACTTGCTATGACCTCTTTTTAGGTGTCCTCATCTATCGATTGCTGAAGCGGAGGAATCAGAAGTTGATGAAGATGATAAAGAAAATGCAGGAAGCTCTTCAGGTAACAACGCCGAGGGAATTTTCTGTAGAAAGACGAGAAGCATGTTTTTAAAAAAAGTGGCAATGCCGGAAATTAAATGGCTAGAAGAGTCAGTAGATAGAGTCAATGGAAAATCTTTTTACAAGTATGTTGATTATTTATTAGTAGTAATTACAAAGAACTATGTCGATCTTTCTTTACCGAAACTACTATTACTAGTGATAAGAATGACTCCCTGCAGCACAAAACTCCTTAAGGCTAACACAGCTGCCCACACTCCTCTACCCAAATCCATCCAATGATTCGCTCTTCACGCACTTTTGTAAAGTCAAACTCAAAACTAGCAAAAATTAACATGCCTAGGGCTGATAACCCTCAAGTCTTATCAAGACCAGAGCATAATTTGCGCTTACTAAAAATAAATTTGCTTTAAATGTTTTCAATTTTTTCATTTCATAAATAAAAGAATACCAAAACTCTAAGGAATGAATATCAGTATACGGCAATCAAACTGACAATACACGGTCAGCCCTACGCATGTTAATTTTTGCTTGTTTTGAGTTTGACTCGGCTATTTATTGTAATTTCTGTTCTTTATGAGTTTTGTTTGTTTATTGATAGTGACTTGTGGTAGTTTTACGCTTGGAAAACTATTTGACTTTATTTCTCTTCATTTTTGGCTTAATGGAGCTCTTTACTTTTCTTTGAAAAACTTGTTTTGTGGAAGAAGTATTTTAAATTTATTTCAATAAAGGCCTTGAAAGTGGGATCGAACCATATTTTTCGTAAAGCTAATTGCTTGATATACGGTCAGTCAAAAGAGTAGGCTACCTATACTACGTCATTTACTTTCAGGAAGCAGAAGGAAGCCGTTTTCCTGAGTTGCTTGCAATTATGACATAAAAGTACTGTTCTTCCACTGGGTTTGAAAATCATATAATCATATTTATAATAATAAATCCCACACATGCGTGTGGGATATATATATATATATATATATATATATATATATATATATATATATATATATATATATATATATATATCAGAGGCAACGCTGCAGAGTTGCCTATAGTAAAGGCCATACGGCTCCAATGTTTTATTATTTATTATTATTATTTTTTTTCCCAGAGGCAAATCATATGGAAGTGGTCGTAGTAGAAGCTTCAAAGGGGGCTCATTCGATTGGAAATCGAGAGTTCTAGTGCCCTTTTTAATAGTCAAAAGTGATTGGAGGGCAACTAGCCCCTCCCCCCACGCCCAGCATTCCCCCAAACACAACCAATCAAAATTTTGAGATAGCCATTTTGTTCTGCGGAGTTGATTTCCACGTAGAAAATACATTTTTGAGGAGGATACTCCCCAAAAAACCTCAGGGCAAGGGTTTTAAGTTATGCCCTGGAGGCACATAATGTTTTTATAGAAGGTGATGTCGTAGAAACTTCAAAACAGGCTCATTCGAATGGAAATTAAAGGGCTAGTGCCCTTTTTAATAGTACAAAATGATTGGAGGGCAACTAGCCCCCCTCCCCACGCCCATTATTCCCCCAAACGTGTCCAATAAAAATTTTGATATAGCCATTTTGTTCAGCGGAGTTGACTTCCAAATAGAAAAGATATTTTTGAGGAGGATACTCCCCCAAAACCATCAGGGCAAGGGTTTTAAGTTATGCCCTGGGGGCATATAAGGTTTTTTATAGAAGGCATCGTCGTAGAAACTTCAAAACATGCTCATTCGACTGTAAATTAAAGGGCTAGTGCCCTTTTTAATAGTTAAAAGTGATTGGAGTGTAACTAGCCCGCTCCCCCCCCCCCCCACGCCCATCATTTCCCCAAACACATCCAATCAAAATTTTCAGATAGCCATTTTGTTCAGCGTTGTGGATTCCCAGATAGAAAATATTTTTCTGAAGAGGCCACTCCCCCAAAACCCTCAGGGTGAGCGTTTTAAGTTATGCCCTGGGGGCATATAAGGTTTTATAGAAGGAGTAGTCGTAGAAATTTCAAAACAGGCTCATTCGATTGGAAATTAAAGGGCTAGTGCCCTTTTTAATAGTCAAAAGTGATTGGAGGGCAACTAGCCCCCCCCCCCCTCCGCCACGCACATCCTGTCCCCAAACACATCCAATAAAAATTCTGAGATAGCCATTTTGTTCAGCGTAGTTGATTTCCAGATAGAAAATATGTTTTTGAGGAGGACACTCCCCCAGAACCTTCAGGGCAAGAGTTTTAAGATACGCCCTGGGGTCATATAAGGTTTTTATAGAAGGCTTTGTCCTAGAAACTTCAAAACAGGCACATTCAATTGGAAATTAAAAGGGCTAGTGCACTTTTTAATAGTCGAAAGTGACTGGAGGGCAACTACCCCCCCCTCCCCCACGCCCATCATTTCCCCAAACACATCCAATCAAACTTTTGAGATAGCCATTTTGTTGAGTGTAGTTGACTTCCAGATAGAAAATATGTTTTGAAGAGGACAATCCCCCACTACTCTCAGAGCAAGAGTTTTAAGTTATGCCCTGGGGGCATATAAGGTTTTTATAGAAGGCGGTGTCGTAGAAACTTCAAAAAAGGCTCATTCGATGAGCCTTTTGCTCATCGACAACCCTCGGGGCAAGGGTTTTAAGTTATGTTCTGAGGGCATATAAGATCAATGTTGACACAATGTACAGTTTATTATTTTTTTTCTTTAAAGCAGGGCAATTCATACAGAAGGTGTCGTCGTATAGACTTCAAAAGGGGTTCATTCTGGAAATCGAGAGTTCTAGTGTCCTTTTTAGTAGTAGAAAGTGATTGGAGGGCAACTAGCCCCCCTCCTCACGCCAATCATTCCCTCAGACACATCCAATCGAAATTTTGAGATCGTCATTTTGATAAGCATAGTTTATTTCCTGATAGAAAATGTATTTTTGAGGAGGACACTCCCCCACAACCCTCAGGTCAAGGGTTTTAAGTTATACCCTGGGGGCATATAAGGTTTTTATAGAAGGCGTTGTCCTAGAAACTTCAAAACATGCACATTCAATTGGAAATTAAAAGGGCTAGTGCACTTTTTAATAGTCGAAAGTGATTGGAGGGCAACTAGCCCCCCTCCCTCACGCCCATCATTTCCCCAAACACATCCAATCCAACTTTTGAGATAGCCATTTTGTTGAGTGTAGTTGATTTCCAGATAGAAAATATGTTATGAAGAGGACAATCCCCCACAACTCTCATGGCAAGAGTTTTAAGTTATGCCCTGGCGGCATATAAGGTTTTTATAGAAGGCGTTGTCGTAGAAACTTCAAAAAAGGCTCATTCGTTTGGAAGTTTCGAGGGCTAGTACCCTTTGTAATAGTCAAAAGTGATTTAAGGGCAACTAACCCCCCTCTCATGCCCACCTTTTCCCCAAACACATCCAATCAAAATCTTAAGACAGCCATTTTATTAAACGTAGTTTTAAGTTCTGGAAATTAGGTCTTTGAGGATTACAACTCCTCCAAAGCCCACAGGGCAAGGTCTGTAACTAAAGTATTCTATAAATTTTTCTTGTCGCGTCTAACGGAAGGGATTCTTGTCTGATTTGTAAAGTTTGCTCATATGATTTAAAATACGGAAATCATTTTAAATTTTTAAGTTCCAAAAGTTGTTGCAGGGTAGCCAGCCTTTCCCCTTTCTTCTCACACTCACCACAGCACATGAAAATTTTGAGATAGACATTTTGTTATACAAGTTCAAAGTTCTGATAACAAAAAACTCCGGTGTCGACACAGCCCACCAGGGCCCAGGGGTAGGCGTTGTAAGTTATGCCCTGGGGCACAACTTATTAAGGGGGTTTTAAAACTTATGGGAAGGAGTTTTGTATGGGAAGAACACATATGAAATATATTATAATTATCCAATTATAAGGTTAAAATACATACTCTGTGATAGATGCAAAATTGCTTTGGCACACAAATTCCTATTAAGGTCAATTCCAAACAGTCGTGATCCCTTTTTGTCAGCAAGTGAAATGGTCTAAACCCTCTTATTGGAGCTATTTTTTCAATCCATTCATTGTTGTCAATCGCTGTCCACAAGTTATGCAAGCTGTCTATTGTTCATATATAAGGTTTTTATCAAAGAGGTAATCGTATAGACTTTGAAAAAAACCTCCTTCAATTTAAATTGAAAGTTCTAGATCCGTTTTTTAAAGTCAAGAATAATCGGACAGTAAGCACCCCCCCCCCCCCAATGCCATAAAAACTTGAAACTTTTTGAAATCAAAAACGAACAAAAATTAATTAAAAAAAACTTTCCGAAAAATAAGTTTTTCGAAGAAAAGTAAAGGCCATTCTAAACTTAAGCTCAGGAGATACAAATACCTGTTAAAATTCAAACATAAAACGACCAAAAATTACTATTAAAGAATAAATGAAACCCAAAACGAATAGAAATTAAATAAACAATCATAGCAAAAAAAATACAACAAGTAATAATATAAATGAATAAATATATCTGAAAGCAAGTAATGATTGGATTGAATATGAAAATCAAGCTTAAAACGAAAATAAATATTTTGCTATTAAAGTATAAATGAAACTTAAAACGAACAGAAATTAAATAAACAATCAATGCGAACAAACATACAATATATATTAATGTAAATGAATAAATAAATATTAAAACGAGTGAAACTTAAATTGAATATGCAAATCAAGGTTGAATCGAATAAAAATAACTACAAGCAAGAGCTTGGGTATCGTGTTACGGCAGAAGCCTAAAAGTTACTGTTTCATGTGCGCTTTACTGAAAACAACTCTTTGAATCATTCCCACTTTTGTAACTTTAAGAAATCGAAAGTTAATTAAGATTTTAGGGAATAAATATCAGCATATGTATATTAAAATGACAATGCACATTTTTTTTCAGTAGACTCATTTGAATTTTTTTTCAGTAAAGTACAAATTATATTCTGGCTTTTAGAAAGCATAGGGGTTTTGAACCCTACTCACATTAATTTATGCTCGTTTTGAGTTTGACTCTAATATTTATTTTAATTTTTGTTCGTTTTGGGTTTCATTTATTTATTGATACTGATTTGGGGTAGTTGTATGCTTGGTATATTATATGATAGTCCGGACGCCAGGTGCTGAAAATGTGAACCATGCCACGACGGATTGGGGCTGCTACGAGAATTAGCCTACCCTCCACCCCCTAAATTGACCATGCGGATTCAAAAATACCAATGGCACTTGCTTGCACTTTTACTTTAATCTTTTTAATCTTTGCGCTTTGTACTTTTAATCTTTTTATTTGGTTTGAATGAAAATTTTCAGTTTAATAATCATCGTCACGGAATTATTTGAAATGGTTGTCCAACCACTGCTCCAAAGTGTAAACAGCTTTGTCTTTTAGATCGGTGTCAAACAATGGGAAGGTAATTGATGTAGGCCAATATGTAACTGTGCATGCAGCAATTCCTGGAAGAGCAAGGACAATTGGTAAAGTCGTTACGTTTTTTGAGGATAAGGCAAATAATAAGAAGTGTCACTTGGATTGGTTTTGGTATGTTCTTTCTTCATTAGTTTTGGATTCGTGTTATATAAAGAGAGGTACTGAATGGTTGTTCATATTTTTACTGAGAAACTGTGGCAGTTATTAATCAAATTCTGGTCTAATGGCAACATTAGACTTAAGAACTTGAGACCCTACTGAAAATGCCCAAACCAGAGGTCAGTATGATCAAAATATAGTTTACAATTCTTTTTGCCTTTACAAATTTGGCAACTTACTTTATACGTTCAGAAAATCTTTGTGAAGACATTTTTCCTTCTTCTACGGCCAAATCTGCTTTTCTGTATTGTTGGATTATTTATTATTCCTCTTTTCTTTCGCTCATGTATTTTATTTCTCTTTTTATTTTCGATTCTTCGTGTATTAGCACATGCTCCGAAAGTATTATAATTGATCAACTGGGCTAAATTTTTAAATCTTTCCAACATTTTGCTGCGTTCAAGTTGTATTCAAGATGAAGATAAAGAATTTATCTTCTTTGGGAAGATTTATTTTATTCTTTGGAACCATTATTTTGTTTGGAATTTATATTTTTTCGGATAAAAACCCTATTTTATTTAAAACGAAAGAGTATGGGAAACTTATTAGAGCTCGATCCTTGGCGATGTGACATGACAAGATAATGATTAAAAGCCGCTAGTGCCAGTTAATATGGCTTCTGGTGACTTCATTAATGAAGTAGACAATTTCAAAGAAAATTGGATACCTGGATATGTTTAATAACGGAAAATTGGATATGATTAATCTAAAATACAATAGAATCTAAGCTGAAATGTCCCTGTGAGTGATAATTTATCAGCCTTTTTATATTCAAGAATTATCTAAATCAAGACTGTACCCAGGATTTCTTTTTTTATGGGGGGGGGGGGGGTTTACTCAAAATTTTTTTTGTGGTGCGGGGGGGGGGGTACACACAAAAACCTCAAAAAACGTATTAAAATTTCTTTATATCCATTTTTGTTACTTATTACGTGTCAGACAAACAAATTTTTTTCGGGGGGGGGGGGTTAAAAGCACCTCACCTCCCCCCTCCTTGGGTATGGCCTTGAATCTAAAGCCAAAATCTGTCTGCACAAAGTACGCCTAGTTTAGGTTTGGAATATCGTAGTAGGTTGAGCAGGCTAACGAATTTTAAGATGATAGGCCTGCCGGGAAAATCAATTTGCTTTTTTTTACCTTCTCCTATATTCTTAAAGACAAATATGCGTAAGTTTTGGGTCAAATAACGTTGCCAAACGCTAGATAGTGCTGGTGGTTTTACTTTTGGACACTAGTGAAAATTTTTACTCTTATAAGTTATCCGTACTCTTTGCTTCACAACTTAGTCGTTTAGTCTGAACTGCTATTAAGTATTTCCTTTTATGAGAACGGTAATTGCTTGTTTAGTTTCAAAAATGTTTCCTAATTTCTTTTATTTTGTACACAATTTCTGCTTTGAATAGGAAAAAATATGCTGAAGCCTTACAGTGTGGCCAGTTAGAATTTCGATAGACCCAAACTATTTTGCAAATAAAAGGATATATACCTTATATCAAATTGTCAAGGCAAGTAGTTTTCTTTTCTAACACTTTTGGAAAAATTTGGATTATTCAATATAGACCCCTATCTTGCTCTAAAATTGTAATGAGGATTAGCCAAAAACTCATAAACTTTGTTGCAAAAAAAGTAAAAAAAAATGGTGAGGTCTTTATTAACAAATATAAATGCAAGGAAACTCTGAGAGACCCAAACCTGAAAAATGGTAAAGCAGCAACTGTCGAATAAGTAAGGTATGTGGGTCCGTTAGGGAAAAACCATACAAATATGTTGTAATAATATTTGTAAGGTTATAGAACATGTGCTATAGGGAAATACTTTACAAACTAATATGATAAATTATACCTCTGCGTATAGCAAAGTAAGATGAGACAAAGAACCAGCGCAGAAGAAGAAAATGACAAATTTTATAGTCCTCGGCAACCGGATCCGGTTTAATCCTCAACAATTGCTGAAACCAAACTAGGGTCACTAGCAACAATAGCTGTACATTAAGTGCACTAACTACCGGAGGACTGGCATTTTCGGTCCGACTCATGGTGGGTATTCTGTACAATGTGAAACGCAGTCAAAGGATGAAGTCTGAACGAACTGCGGGAGTTGGGTGAATTTGAATATTATTTGTGTCCCGAGTGACAATAGTAGTCGCTTGGATGAGATTGGATGAGTACTACCGGGAAATAAAAAAAGCCAATATATGCATAATCAAGTAAATAAAGATACAGGGACCTGAATCTGGACACAGGGCAGTATATTAGAGCTTCCTTAGAATGCAAAGATTCTTGCTTAACCTACCTCTGAGACCATTTTTGGCAAAGAAATCTATGAAAGATGACTTCAACCTTCATTTACTGTAGGTGGCTCCTAGAGACTCCAAAACGAACAAACCAGAGAGAAATAATCATTGTCTACTATGGCATTACGGTTCCAATTCCGATCCTGTTAAGTTTTTCAGACATAGGCATGTGAGCTAAACGTTTTCTAGAGGAATTATCTAAGGTCAATTGTAACATAAAACTTTTTAATAATTTTCAAAACACAACTCTTTTTTTTAATGAAAGAATGTTAGAATGGTTCCTTTCTATTTTATTTTTTTATGGTGTGTAAATGTTCAAACATTCTGAAATGTTTGAACATACCCTAACGATGGACAAATACCAAATTTTTTGAATACTTTATTAAATAACCCCCAAGGATATAAGAGTAACAGTGATTCCAACTTGCCATTCCTTAGCACAAGCTACATAACATAAGAATGTAAATAAGTCTTTGTTTGGTCAATTGAAAATAATCCACCAACCAGAAACAAGTCTGCATTCTTAAAAACCTTCTATAAGCCATTATGATATGCCTATTTAACTAATGTGAAACCACTATAAGATCGAACACCACAGATTAGACGAGGGTGACAGAAAAAAAAACTTATTGTGGGGAGTTTTGGGGACGTGGTCAAAGGAGAAGAATGTGGCTAAAGGATGGGAAAGGAGTACTTCTAAGTAAATTGGCTAAGGTGATATGTCACCGGTTTTGTATAATCATCACAGATTTTTAATAGGATTGTGTATGTGTCTACTGGTACCCGTATGTTTACATAGTAATTTGATTACGATTTTTATTTAAGCCGTGGAAGTGATACGTTGCTCGGAGAAACAAGTGACCCTCAGGAAATATTCAAAGTTGATTATTGCGATGATGTTTTTCTGGATGAAATAGCTGATTTAGCAAATGTCGAGTTCCGGCTCTCATCTAATGACTGGGTGAATGAAGGTGGAAAAGAAAATAACAACCTTCTTCGACATGATGACGGTAAAAATTACTGGTGTCAGCTATGGTGAGATTTCTTTGTTTTTGTTTTATTCTAATAAGCAAGCCCACATATTCTGATGGGGGGAGGGGCGGGGTTCTTAGAATATTTGATAGAGGGATTTTTTTTTTTTTGCAGAAGAGCTGCATATTTTCTTCTGAATGCTATACAATTTCAAAACTTTGGGAATTTTTTTTCTTCAATGGCGGAATGCTGAAGCCTCCTTTCTTTCTAACTATTTCTGGTCTTTTGGAGAATTTTTTAAACCATTTTTTTTTCTAATTTAGCTTTTTTCTGCTTCTATTTAAAATGTTTGTTCCTACGAATCTATTACGCAAACCTATTGCGAATAACTTCCTTTTTTTTAACTGGTATTTTTAGGTTCTACGCCAATTTCAAGATACATTAACGCATTTAGTTGATACGAGCGGAAACTTACAACCTCGATGTTTGACAAAACAAGGTGCATAGTAGTAGCACATCTGTAATTTTTTCTGTCTCGACGGGTACGATAATATAGTTTAGGCATGTTCAAATCATGAAAGTGGGGTGGGGGTTAAAGGAGCTTTCCTAGGAAGGGGGGGGTTAAAACACGAATCAAATTTAAGTTCTACGTATCTATTTCTCTTTTCAAGAGATGGGGTATTTTGGGTAAATCTTATTCAAAAACTCTTGCAGTTCGGCACGTACTAAGGGGGAGGCAGAGGCGATTTTTGGAAAGGGGTAGGGGGAGGGGCACTTGCCCCGGTTGCAGAAATTTTTTATGGCACTAAATTTACAAATAAATAATATAACGGTTAGAATCACTTTGTGTTTTTTTTTTAAATTAAGGTAGAGGACGCAGTTAATAAATTAAAATAATTAAAAAGTTAATAAAATAAAAATTAACTAAAATTAATTCAAGAAAAAAATTAAACTAATTAAACTGAAATTATTTAAAATAATTAAGTAATAACTTAAAAAATGATTACTAAATTTAAATTTGTTAAACTTCGGCCGGAAATTTTTGTGGGAGATAGGAGGGGGCCAATCAAGATTTTACCCCGGGTGCAAGAGAGGAAAGAGCAGCCATTGTGGGGAGGTGGCCTTAAATTGTTTTATTGCTGCCCTCCCCTCTTCAAAAAAATACGTGCTTGCCTAAATGCAACCATGGAGGTTAGTTCGAAAATAGTCTGTGTCGGTGATTTAGGCTTGAAATTGAGAAACTGGTGACGAAACCTTAGAAATTTTTTCGAAGCAGAAAAGCTGATTATTTTTAGTTTTGCTTCTTATTTACTCTTCTTGTGTGCTTTTTTAACTATAATGAAATAGGATCTGTTTTTCTACTTATTACTTTCAAAATGAAAGTTATGCGCAATTTGCAGTCTCAAGCTTCACACGGCATGGAAATAATTGGGCTTCAAGTTCTTCCTTAAATATTTAGAGACTAAAGCAATTTAGGAAAAGGACTAGGACTAGACAAATCCTAGAGAGCTCTAAATATTTAGAGTTCTTTGCTGGCTTCAAATTCTTACTTAAATATTTAGAGACTAAAGCAATTTAGGAAAAGGACTAGGACTAGACAAATCCTAGAGAACTCTAAATATTTAGAGTTCTTTGCTGGCTTCAAATTCTTACTTAAATATTTAGAGACTAAAGCAAATTAGGAAAAGGACTAGGACTAGACAAATCCTAGAGAACTCTAAATATTTAGAGTTCTTTGCTGGCTTCAAGTTCTTACTTAAATATTTAGAGACTAAAGCAAATTAGGAAAAGGACTAGGACTAGACAAATCCTAGAGAACCAAAGGGTTGCTCAATTGTGCCCTGTTGTTGTTTTATTTAGCTAATGTTTCATTGGTGTTTTGCATTAAAACATGTTACTTATAAATGCTGATCCAGGGTTATAGGAGGGGGGTGCTGCTTCTAATTTCGATGCTCTATTTTTGATCAACATATTTATAGCAAAAATGCCTTTTTTTCTTTTCTTTTTTTTTGCTAGATAGGCTCGTATAGATGTGACTAAAAAAATGTAGAAAATCTTCCCTTGGATCCACTACTGCTCACTTCACTAATTTTTTTGTGTGATATACTGTTTATTTTTTCTGTTTTTAATTTCTTATGCTATTTTTATGGTATATCTGCGCTAGATAGTAATATACTACTGTTTTCCGATGCAAAGAACTTGGTTGAGTCAATTGGTTGCCAAATTGGTTTACTCAATTTTTTTAGCTACGAGTGAAGCTCGAAGGTATACACTTGCAGTTTCCATTATAAAGTATTACCAGTTTATGTCTAAGAAACCAACCGTTGAACGAAAAAGCTTGCTTTTCAATGTAGATTGCGGGAAAGATACCCTGATTTTCAAGGGTGAAAATCCCCAAGGGCACTGGGGGAGAAAAGTTTCAAAATCTGATTTAGTAGCCCAGGTGAAACTACTACTTATATGAAATGTACGTGAAAAAATTATTTTTCCTTAAATCTTGTTTTCGAAAGTGTTCCTATCCAAAGTTATAAGCACTTTTATCTTGAAGTAAATGAATGAAGGCAAGCTTTGTGAGCCAATGATTCGATGAATCAGAGTTAATCAAAATAAATTGTTTAAGGAGCTGAAATGCCCTTCTGGGAATGATGGGGGATAGCTTAGAAATTTCAAAAATTACCCTCTATAAAATGTTACTTATTTTAACTCTTTAAAAAAGAACTAGTTTGTGTGAAGCTCTTTGACTTTAATCCTGAAAATTGTAAGTCTTTCGTTTCAAACATTAAATGCTTGTAATTTTATAGGATTATAAAAATAAGGACTATGACAAATTTTAACTACTTTTTTTAAAATACCTTTTCGGGTAATTTAATCACCTGACAAATTAAACTGTTAGTCCCTATTTCCATTTGTGAGTTTGAATTTACTTCCTTAAAAGGGGGGCATGCCATTCCATAAGTTAGGGCAACCATTGTTCAGTGGAAACCAGTTAGAATCAGAGGAAGAATGAATTGAATTGGAATTGTATGTAAAACTTCGTAAAATACACGGCTTGCTAGCTGGTACTTGGAATGCTATGGAGGAACCACAAAAGGGGTTGGGAAAACAAGAGTTGTTAATTTTTTCTTTCTTTTTTTTAGTTGTTGACAAATTCTGGCTATTTTAATTTCTTTTCGCTCATTAGGTATGACATAGAAACTGGACGTTTTGAGTCTTTAAAAACGAGTGAAGAAGCGTCAGGTGATGGAAACTCTATTAGGTATGTATGTTTTTCTACCAAAAAACTTTTGTAGGAGAGAAAATATAATAATTGACAATCAGTTTTGTTACCTGTTGATCATCCTTGTCGGCCAACCTTCTAGGGTCAATTGGAAATCAAGTCGTCCCTGAATGGGGTGGGACGATGTAAGGGAAGATTTAAGATAAATGGGTGTTTCTTGGAAGGGTTTAAAGAGGGAGGCTTTGAATAAATCGGGATGGAGGAGGAGCGGGCGTAGCTGTGATGGCTCTAGGCGGCTTTTGCTGCAGTGAATTGTTAGCAGTAGTAGTAGTTCTTTTTAGTTTCTGCTATTATCTATTAGTCAGTACATTTGAAAACACCGCTGGTTTCGATTATTTAGTATATAAAACACGTTACAAAAACATTGAGAACTATTTTTTCAACTTTTTTCATGCTTAATCAAGGAATCACAGCGATTGGGGAAGCTATTGCGAGTGAAAGCTTTGGAAAAATAGGTTGTTACTTGGTTTCGACCTATTGGAGTAATATGATCAATGATGGATTAGGACAATGTACTCTGCTCCACCAAACATGCATCAAACTCCAGGATACCCGTGATAAAGTTCTATGTTAATTTGAAATTATGAGTTTTGTGTTAATTTTGAGATAGCGGTGGAGGTGTCCTTGCATCGTAGGTATCGGGTAGACTCTGTACGACTATTGCTTTTTTATATCAAGGGTACGATAATAGAATGATTCCAAAGGATTTTCGTTTGCATCCTATTTGCGTTGCATCCCAACAACAGTTTAAACTTGAACGTTAGCTGCACATGGATTTTGCTCTAAAGAGTTGCTTTTAGAACTTTTCTCTTTGGAACCGAAAGGGAAAGATCTGAAAAGTGATTACCTAAATCAAATATGGTGATTCAAGGATCTGGGGTACTATTGTGCTTTATAGTGCTCTGTTTGTACCTCCACTCTCATACCAAAGAGTGGATCTCAGATAATATCCTGTTCTTGTGGGGATCTGTTTGTTTACGTCATTTTGAAAAATTAAACAGTTAATTTTCAATAGGGAATAGGATCAAATAAGCCTGGTCTCTTCTTTATAAAGTATGATAAAATCCACTGAGTTAAGTGGACGAAAAATTTCACTCCGGTGCCTTAAACAATAAACTAGCTAAGCGCGAGATATTGTGTAGAATCTCCAATAGGCAGTGTATTTTTACTATCATTTCAATTTAATTTTTTTGTCATTAAAAATATGTAAATTAAATGGGTAATATGGTTTGTTTGAATTATCTTAATACACAATGTAAACGGTACCTATATTGTTTGAACAATGGCTATTTGTTGGGGGCTTCACTAGCCCTTCGACTAAAAAGTCATAAATAGTGTGTGTTTGAGTGAAAGCCAAAAATAGGAGATTTCACTGTTTGTCAAAAATTGTCCCCTCTATGAACATAAAGAAACTGAAGAGAATAAGGTTTCTTGACGATTAAGCGGCGCAATCTAGTCACGTCTGCTTTTCTGGATAGAATATATCTTACATATAGCCTATATTAGAAGAAACGAGGTTAGAAAATTGCGAGAGAATGAGAACGTATCCATAAAGTACATTTTCCTAGTGTCAAATCTAAGTCATAATGGATAAAACGTACCAAAACTAGCACTCCTACTGGCATACTGGTGTGGAATTGCATTAAATAGAATATTCAGTGATGATTCTTGATTGCAGACACGACTGTTCTTGGAATGCCCTTTTCCTGAAGACCAACTCAAGCTACTAGTTGTAGCAGTTTTGCATAGTCTTTGACACAAACCATGTAACCCATAAACTAAGGATTTGGGATTCAATCTTTGCGCCAAATGTGTTAAAAAAAAAGGATTGGAATTATTTTTCTTTTTTTTCAAATATTTATCAAACTTTTGGCTTTAGGGGCCCGAGTTGTATTTTTTTTCTATTTTTTTGAAAAAACCCAAAACTAAACCGTTAAAATCAATCATTCTTGTATCTCTCTCTATTGCAGTGGCGGATCCAGGGGGGCGAGGGGGACGCGTGCCCCCCTAAGGTAGACTAAAGTAGTGTAATTTACTTAAATAACGCAATTTTGCGTTAATTAAACTTGCTCCTAACGCAAGTTTATTGGATCAACCTATTTTGCGCCCCCTCCCCCTAAAAATATCCTGGATCCGCCCGTGCTCTGTTGTGCCAATGACTAACAAGTGTTGCTGAAACTAATGCAGTTTTGAGTAATAAACATTGGGTCAAATTGTTTCAATTATAAAGTGCTTTATAATTTCTAGAAAATGTAGAACGTGCCATCGAAAACAGCTGAATTCAAAAAGTCCCAACCCTTTGCGCCGTCTTGAAGGTCAGGAGGCTGCAGAAGAACTGTATGAGGCAGTTGAATGGAACGGGAGAGAAATTCGAGTGGGCGATTCCGTGTTCCTTTATCCTGACGCATATGGATTTAAGCAACAGTCTGAGGAAAGGACTCAAAACTACAAGGAAGACGTAAGATTCTATTAGTTTTCAGTTGTTAAACCTTTATTCATCCCTATGGAAGAATAAATGAGTAATCTCGTGAAAAAAAAAAGAGTTCGAAGTCGACGTCAAGACAAAACGTCTTTGAATGTATGGTTTTTGGTGCTAAAAAAATGTCTTCAAATAGAAGCATTGAAACCAATGGATCATAAAGATTTGTATTTATGTAATTATTCTTGATTGTACGCAGTTTGTGTTGGTTTAAACAGTTATGCTAGAGGTTTTCCTACGAAATGTGTATACCAAACCGTAAGTTGTACGAAAAATGTGATTGAGTTCCACTGTCTAGGGCCATAATGAAAGAAAGTTTAATATGTATAGGTTTTGCGGATGAAGGGTTGCCAAAAATTAGGCTTTTCGGTAATTTAGCTGAAGCAATCCTACTGAAAAGTAGGACATTGTCGAATGGAAGAGATCATGAGAAAATACCGCAGGGAATTCAGAATTCTATAAAAGGGAGTAAAGAGTTTTGCTTTAATAAAAATGATCTAGGACTGTGCACATCTGTTTTAGCTTCAGTTGGTTTGGTGATATGATGGGTTTTCAGAAGTCCTAGGATTCTCCTCCAAATATCCTTGAATTTATTATTCAACTTCTCGGTTTGCAAAGTTTGTTTTCATTTTTCATAAAAATTAGCGAAAACATTTTTGATACACCTCGTTTTTTATGAAACAAGTATGCTTTTTTGTTTTAAGTTGAGGACCTGAAAGAACTTAGAAAAAGAAGATTGAAAAAACAGTTTAATAGGGAACTGTTAAACTTTAACCGTGGAAGTAAAGAAGCATCTTGACTCTGAAATACATGATGTACATTTAAATTAAATACAGGTCTCGCATGAGGTACGAGGGTCCTCTTCTGTGTTCCAGCCGAATGACGGGAAACCTGACTCACCTTAAGGTAACTGATATTAGAATATGTGAGAAAATAATAAAAACAACAGGTTCCTTTGCTATATAATTCATTTATAGATATGCTCGTAAATCTCATTATTCTGCTTATTATTTTCGCTTATTTGAAGCTATTGTGGTTTTAACATCAGATCTTTATCATAAATCAATGACAGGAATTAGTTTTCAGATTCCTCTCTCTTCCCGTTCTCCAATTGAAAGGAATCCTATGAAGACAGTTATTTAGCCTACCTGTCTCAGTTTTGAAATCTTGAATATATTTTTTAAAACTTTGGTGTGAACAAGGAGTTAGCAAAGTTTTCAGCCTAATGAAAGCATATAGTATACAGTAACATATGTGCTAGCACAATGGAATAACTAATATGGTATTTATAATAACTAAAGTAAAAGGTTCTTGAAAAAAAAGAAGCTAGTATTTACTGTTGATGTAGGAAAATCTCTGGCAATCTGTACATGCTCCATACGCTGTAGTGTTCCTATTCCTGCTGCTAAATTAAGAGTTAATTTTAATATACTTGGCTTTTACTAGGCCTATCCGTAAATTAATACCTTTCACCGAGACCGTGTCCATGAGGCTAGGGGGTTTGAACTCCACGCCCCTGAAATTTTTTTCCGACTCGTAATAACGCAATAAAAATGTATGTAAACAAGTTTTGATGCGTCTAAAAAGAAATTGTAAAACCCCACTGAAAAAATACTCCCCTCCCCGAAAAAGTCCCGGATATGGTCTTGCCCCCCACACAACAAAACAAATTATTTTGTTTGTGCCTTGCCAGGTTTACGATTATCTGCTATGGTTAAAAATGGTTGAATTAATCTTACTCTCAGATTGAAACACGGTTCTCTGGAGCTCTATACTACCCAATCAGAATTGTCTATTGCCATTGTGCCTATTCTTGCTATAACACAGCCGTGCTTAAAACAAAAGACAAAACAGGAATTTGAAGAAAATAAATCAGCCTCAAAAGCACTTGCAGAAAGTGGAAAATTAATTTATGGAGAGATATTAAGTTATGGAGAGATAAATCTCTCCAAAATTAGCCCAATACACCATCATTGTCTGAGAAGACAATTCGGTAACCAAAACACTCCTTAAAATAAGCAGGTATTACCACGTTAAAAGAAAGGAGAGTACAAATTTGTTTGCGTTTTGCCAGTTCCGCAATATCTAATCTTCGTACTGAGGACATATTTCCTGATTTAAATGACCCACTTAGACCCCGACTCCCCCGCTTAGCTTCCTTGGCAATTCCTAAATATTCACCTATCCATACCGTTACTGAGAGGTCCCGGAAAAGTGTTATCCACTTTATTTTGGTGCATTTAAATAATCCCTGAACTATGATCTGTACCAAAATTAACTCCTCTGTCCCTTATTTTAGTTGTTGTGTATGCTCACAATAATCACTATAATCATGCGTCATTTTTTTTTCTCTCTTTATCTTTGTAACTTTTATTTTCCCTTCTGTGATAATTCTTTATGCTAAATTTCTTTTTTGACCTTTAATTTTAAATCTTTTTACCTTTAATCGTATTCCTTTCTTTAATTGTAAATATTTCTTTTGACAGCTAATTTGGCTTGATTTTAAGTGTGTTTTTTTTTTAATTTTATGTATTTGACCTTGAATACGATTTCGGCAATGTTTTTCTTCTTGACTGTGATTTTCTTTTATCCCCCACCTCTTCTTCTTCCATTTTTCTGTTTCCATTCTAGCCATTTGTTGAATTCTTATCGACCATTTTCATGGTTGATTGGTGTTTCTTTTCTTGCTGTATTATTTGTTTCTTTGTTTTTCTTTTTCTATTTCTTTTTGACATATGAAGCCAATTCGGCTCTATTAGAGCTTGTGATAGCCTTTGGGAAATAAATATTATCTTATCTAACACGTCCAGTTCATACTCTCAAGGAAATACGAAATAAAAGCTAGAAACGTGCTACTTTACTCCCACTTTTGGTATCAGACATATCTTAATTCTTGAGATGCTAGGAGCATGTGTGTTTGTCATTTAAACATTTTTTAACATTTCCTGGAAAACATCTTGCAATTTGTAAGTTTTTAATTGAGCAACAAGACAGGATATTTATTATTTACAGTTTTTGTGTTTCTTGAAAAGATAGAAAGATCACACTTTTCTGCACTGGGTAGCCGAAGAACATCGTTGGGTAAATTTTATCTTTGTGGGCAATACTTTCTTTAAGATTCAACTATAACTCATATAAAGAACCTAAGAAAAGGAATGAGAAAAAATTTGCATATTACTCTATACTATATAGCCTCTAATATTTACCAAAATAGGACAATATTCCTCTGAAACACTTTTAACAAATGAAAGCACTTGACAATTAATCAAGTGCCTATTTCAGACTACGGAGCAAAAGCGATCAGAATGAGGATTTTGTAAATACTTTACATTAGAAGTTTGGTGCGTGATCGTTATCGGCTATTGAAATCGCTGAATACATAACGTGTATGAACAATGAAACAGCACAATTTTTCGTTTACAAAATTCGTTGTAACTTTTCAAGAGAAAGAAATTATAATGAAAAGCTTGAAGTACTTTTTTGCATTTTCACTTTTACTCATTCAGTAAATAAATTTGCATATTCAAAGTTTACATTCAACTCTTACATAGATCTTAATATTTATTGTCTGAAAGTCGTTTGTAAGGTGATTGCGTTATTTACCGATTTCGATGCAAAACAATTTTTGGGAATCTGAACTCTGAAGTGGTCTTTCGATAAGCCGGAAAGCAGTCGCATCTGAAAAGCGATGATTTACCTCCTGTCCCCTCTAAAGGGCGTATCAGAAATCTTCAAACTTCAGAGATAATTCCCAAAAACCCTTTGCTAAATTGTTCAATAAGTCTTTTTAACACATCATCTTTAATTTAGTGTTTCCTTAGGTTTTTTTTTTATTTTTTGAACCAACTGTTTTCTTTTTTAGTACAATGAAGATATATATCCTGAAATGTATAGAAGGACTTCAGATAAAATTAAAGGCTCCAATAACGATACTCCTGAGCCTTTCAGGATTGCGAGGATTCTAAAGATTATTTCATCGAAAACTGGTATCAGGGTTCGAGTTGCAAAATTTTATAGACCAGAGAACACACATCGTGGCAAGGAAAAGGCTTACCAATCGGATATAAATCTTCTTTTTTGGTCTGATGAAGGTGCGTATTGCTTCTACTCTCAATTCTCTCTACTAATAAGGCAGCCTCACTTTCTTTGCAAGTTTGGGTCCGTTTTCAGCCGCGAAACATGAAATCCCATATTAAAATAATGGCTATCGGGAGCATGGTTACCACTCGAAAAGAATTAATGGTACTAATCAGAACTGCTGAAAACAACTACTTTAAAAAGTGCTACCTGTCGAAAATATTAGCGCTTGTTGTGCTTGGCGCAACGTGCACGTGATTACGCAAATCTCTTTGGTTTTTCACAAAGCAAGACCATTTTATTTTGTTCTGCGGGTTTTGAACTATGTAACTCATCTTTATCTCTCCTATGCTATTGGAAATCGGTCAAATGCTATCAAATCATTATTTTGAAATGGCCAGACGATGTCATTTCTGAATCAAGCTAGTCGCATGTTCAAATAATGCGAACCTAACACAAATAAAGATACGTCCGTTTTGGGTACTATATGATTATCAGTTATCCAGTTTTTTTAAACAGCTTTTAGCCAGTTGAAAGAAACTATTGCCTGATTGGGGAAAGGAAGTTTTTGTTTGTTTCCTCTTCAGAGGGCCAGGAAGATTTTGTAGCTGCTAGGACCCAACAATTTTGGCTACAGAATTTTATTTCAGGTAAAAAATAAAGGTATTAACTCAGTTGACACTCAATAATAGTCTTTCAGCTGTAAAGACAACGGTAAGCATGATCACAGAAAAACATTTGGGAGCTATGAAACAAGACAGCTAACTTCCATTTGCTTTGCTTCTGATCAGCTCTGCAGGTACATTCTCGGGGCTCAGAGTTTGACATTCCACTTATACAGTATTGCTGAAGTGCTGCTGTGAGGCAAAGCCATGATACCCTTTATGAACGCAGTTAATCAGTAAAAGTGAAAACCTGAATGGTATCCTTGACGATGAACACGGAGTTCTAGTTCTTGAGAAGTGTCATTTTTCCTTCACCCAGCTTTTTTTTAACACTGGCAGCCACTTCCATCCTCTTTTAAGGACCTCAATTTTCATCCTGTTGAAGCAGTCCCTGAATATGCGGAAAAGAGAGATAATACAAGAAACGGGACCAGATAAAGCAGTTTGTAGTGACGACAAGTCAGACATCCGAAGTACCGGGTGTTTACTCTTCACTCTTCGCTCCATTTCGAGCACAAATTGATATAAAGTGTAAGTTATTTGTCGCACCTAGGCGCCTTTCCTGAAGTTTCCGATTTTCTATTTGATCAATTTTAAAGGGGTCAAATTCGTCTTGAAGTTTCACATGTTTGAGAAATCGAGTTCAAAGACTGGACAGATGTCCAAAAGCTTGTCTTTGACAAAATCCGTCGTTAATTCACCACTCGCACTTCAAGATGTGCAATTGAACTCATTTGCTTGAAAATATTTTGCTAGTGGGTCACATCCTATTCAGAAATACATTCGAAGTTTTTGCCTGCTCTCATATTGTGAATTAGACTGTACGATTCTTAAAGCGCTTAATTGTGGGTAAAAAATTAAGCAAAATATTAACGACGATAATATTGTTTAGAATTGATTTGAAAAAACTATTAAGGAACTGTTATTTTAGAATAAAAAGCACTGCTTTCATCAATTAGGATTAAAACGGTACTACTGACACAGAAAATATTAATTTTATCAAAAACTAAAAGTACTATTTTTGTACTACCCGTGGCAACCCTGATTGGAGAGCAACGTTGGTCATCTTGATATACACGTAGTGAAAAAAAATCCTTTTTCTAAAATTCTTAGCGTCAAAACAAATGGCTAAAATAGTTCAAAACTATAATTACGGCGTTGTCTATGGGGGATTCCACCTGAGCCGCAAACCCATAAAATTACTGGGAGGAGCTGGAGGGTTTGAATATTTATTCCCTACAATGAAAAACACCCTTGCTTAAGCTAATTTACTTTTTTCAGGAGAATCGATACAAGTGCTTTTTTTTGGATCAATCTGTATTCGGCAGAAAATTATTATGACGAATCTTTCTGAACATGTAAATATTTTTAAACAATTGATAAACCCTCATTTCTAGCTTAAACTCGTCTCTTTTCTAAAATTTTAACGTAAATAGTAACAACTAATGCTAACTTGATATTTAGAGAAGTTGTTTATGCCTTTGATCCATGAAAATGAGAAATTTAGAAGAGTCAATCTTATGTAGTTTTCAAATCATTATTTTCTGATATAAAAACTTTTTAGTCATATAATATAGATAGTATGTACCACGGTTCTAGGCGAATGCCCCACCGGTGAAGACCCCCCGGAAAATACCCCACCCCCTAAAATACCCCTCCCGTAAACTCCCCCCCCCCAAAAAAAAAAAATACTCACCGTGGAAAATAAGGCTTTTCAAATTTGAGAGTTTTGTTTGAGTTTTATTTTTTCAATTTCCGTAGGAGGATGGAATTTTGGTACTTTTATATTATGCGCCACTCACTCAAGTTTACGCTGTGTAAAACTCGAGCACACCGTTTTTTTTGTTAGTTTCTTCGTTACTTTAGAAATGAATTTGCGCTATAGATTTGCACATTAGGGAAGCGGGGAGGGGTAAAGTATAGTGGGTCTGCATACAAAATGTGTTTGGTACAATTATTCTGCATATTAGATAGATAGACAAATAAGTGTATTTTAAAGCTAAACATACGGCCGTGAACACAGTAAAATAACATAAATGAATATAGTTAACGAGGGGGTGGGGGTGGGGTTAAGCCCCCCAAAAATGCCCTCCCCCACGAAAAATACCCCTCCCCCTCCTTCGGAAAGTACCCCCGCGGAAAATACCCCCTCCTTGGAAAATACCCCCCCCCCCCGTGGAAAATAAGGTTTCTAAATTTGAAACTTATATTTCAGTTTTTTATAGTTTTGGTGAAAAGTGCTAAGGAACGGGAAAAAGAGAAATTTACACACCAGAACTGTCTTAAAAACTTAGAAAAAAAGACACAAATCCATTTGTGTTGAAAAGGCTTTCATGTGATTTTCTGCAATTTTTGGCTGTAGCGGGTGCCACATTAAAAAAAAAATGAAGAACACAAACAATTTAGGCAAACAATCATCAATATTAAGCTAAAACACATGGCACCAAAAAGTTTAAGAAGGTTTGGCTATCCTATGAAAAGATAGTTGGCTTTGAGAAGCAACACATTCTAAATCGTTTAAGTTTTTACAGACAAAAGCGTTGTCAAATTCTACGAGTTTGTTTTCGTAGTTTCGAAGTTTAAAACATCCACTAATCACCATTGACAAATAAATAAAGCCAAAAACTAGCATAAATTTATAAAAGATAACTTAGTCAAACTCAAAACGAGAAAAAATTAAAAGGAGTATGGCTGACAGAACCCATATGTCCTTCAGACAAGAAAATAATTTGCACTTTACTTAAAAAAAACGTGTATTGTCAGTTTGATATACATATTGTGATATCTATTCCTTATAGTCTTAATACTTCTTTATTTGTTGAAGTAAAAAAAGTGAAAACATTTCAGATGAATTTATGTTTTCAGTAAAGTGCAAATTACTTTCTGGCTTGAGGAGGTATGGGGGTTGTCAGCCCTGCTCATGCTAATTGTTGCTATTTTGAATTTGAACAGGTTATTTTTTGTTATCTCTGTTCGTTTTGGTTTCTATCTATCTAATATGCAGAATAATTGTACCAAACACATTTTGCATGCATTCCCGTTATGCATACCCCCCCCCCCCGTAATATGCAAATCTATAGCACAAATTTATTTCTAAAGTAACGAAGAAACTAACAAAAAAAAACGGTGTGTTCTCGAATTTTCCACAGCGTAAACTAGAGTGAGTGGCGCATAATACACAATTACCAAAATTCCATCCCCCTACGGAAAGTAGAAAAATAAAGCTCTAATAAAATTCTCAAATTTGGAAAGCCTAATTTCCACGGGGGGTATTTGTTTTTATTTTTATTTTTTAGGGGGGGGGTATTCTCTGTGGGGGTGGGGACATTTTCAGTGGGGGGGGGGGGTAAACGCCGGCCACCATGTACCACATACGGTACATTTTATTGATATTGTCTGAAAGTGATATTTTCACTTTCAGACATTAGGAATGAATAAGTAGAGAAAAATAAGGATTAAAAAATGTCCCTTTTCCACCGCATGGCGATAAGCTGCTAAATCGAAGAGAATTATATATTTTTGTGAATGACCATATCAAAGGAGCAGAATGTGTATGTTTCACAAATATTTTCAATTTTTATTTGAGAAGTGTTTATATTTTCCCTCTGACCCATTTGCCTTTGCGACAAGCCTACTGCTTTGACTCGTTCTCAAAGGACTAGATAGCTGCATCGTTGGATTCATTAATTTCAGGTTTATCCATTGACCGAGCCAGCAATTATGATATAACTTATAGATATTTATGAAATAAATTTTGATTTAGGATAAACTATAATAATGAAATAAATTATGATTAGGCAAGAACTAAATTTGCTCATAAAATAGGAACATTTTCCAGTTTTCTCGTGTTTCTGACACATTTTTCCCTTGTTTTTTTTTTCAATTCAAAAAGGAAATGTACCGTAAATTTCGACGCAGACTCTGCAAATGGATGAAGACTGCAAAACATTGCTGTCATATGTTGGAATATTAAAACCTGGGACTGCAGAAAATTAACAACCTACACAAACCTGCACAGAGGACATAAATAATGTTGCGTAGGTAGGACAGCGTTTGTTTTGATGGGGCAGTGCTCTCATCTAAGAGGGGTCCTGTAACAGAGACTAATTTTTAACGAAGAATTTTATTTCAAGAAATGCGAATGGAATTTTGCATCGTAGTTAAAATGCTTAGAGCCAAAATAAGGCTAGTACTTGCGATATATTCAACTGACACGGAAATTAAATAATCAAAACAAAAATCCGATGAAGATAAAGAGCTACGTTAAATCTTGAAACAAGCACAAATTTCTTTGTGTATAAGAAACCTACTGCACTGACCTTTACGCTAAAGTTTAACTTCTACTTTCCTGAAAGCATTTGGAATGCAACACATATAGCCAGTTGGAAATTGCTTATGTTTTACTTGCCGCCTGCTTTTCAAACCGTTTGAAGTGAAAATTGTATTGTTAAAAAAAAGTTTCAACTATTTAACCGTTTTGCTCTCGAAGCATTGAGATAAGAAAGTCAAAGTTTATGGTAAATAATTGGGGGTTGAGGGGCCTCGAGTCCCTATTTTATATAGGATCTTTTCTTTTTTTTATTGTGATATTTGTTTAAAACATTGCTTTCTATCATTTGAGGAAATCTTTTTTCATATTCAAGTTTTGTTCGTTTCTAATGTCACATTCAGACTAATCCTAAATAACAGGGGACCTGCCACGCCCCTTAACCTCCTGATCATTGCGTTAAAGTTCAGCGTTATCGTAACAATGTTTCAGTTTTGATAACTACTGGCGCTGAAATAAGGGAATTGTGTGATCCCTTCAATACTCTCATACTTAGTTCTAAATGGCCGGGGATTGGGGGGGGATAAATCCCTACATCCTATTGATCTGAATTATGTCTCAGGCAAAATCCGACAATCTGACCTAAAATGCCATTTTGAAGCCTTTAGACACCTTCCTCCCACAAAAGAGTCCACTGGCCTTCTCATTTACAGTTTGTGCGTAACTATGCAGTGCTGTACATTATAAATGAAGCATGAAATGAATAAACTCATCGAGAAGAATGTTACAGATAATTTGCTATCTTACCTGTTCATTTTGTATCGACTCCACGTGTGTTTCAGAATCGATTCTCCATCACGCAGTAATATTGTCTCTTAAACTGGGAGTTTGTAAAACTGGCTTTACGATAGGTATAAGCTGATAGGCTACCTGACAGTTCCTGTCGTATAGTATTTTCGCCTTATTCAGACCAAAATTTTCTTTAGTGGCATAAAATGGCAGAGCTAATGCACTTATCTGTGGCTCAATCTCTCCGGTTGCGTAGAAAGAGCAATAGAACTGTAAGTTTCTACTCAAGTGATTTCTCTCGTGATATCCTATGACCACTCACTTAATGCGATCAGTCCTGGAAAAAATGCTCTTCATTGTCAGGGAAAACACAGAATCTATTTGATTTTTTTTTTTTTTACAGGGCCTTGAAACCTCTGTTCGTTGGTTATCACACGTATTGAATTTTATCGTAGTATTTTCGGGGAGATTACATTTATTTTTGGATGTTTGCCCCCCAGTTTCTTATGCCAATACTTCTTTATAGGTAATTTTCAGCTTAATTAATTTTAAACACAGGGAATCACTATAAACAGTACATTCCGTTGATTTATACATTGTAATTATCAAAATCTCTCTCTCTCCCTCTCTCTCTCTCTCCCTCTCTCTCTCTGTCTCCCTCTCTCTCTCTCTCTCTCTCTCTCTCTCTCTCTCTCTCTCCCTCTCTCTCTCCCTCTCTCTCTCTCTTTCTCCCTCTCTCTCCCTCTATCTCTCTCTCTCCCTCTCTCTCTCCCTCTCTCCCTCTTCCCCTCTTCCACTCTCCTCGTCCTTCTCTTTCTTGGCATTACTCTTGTTGTTTATTTTTCAAGACGGTACTCTCTGTTTTCAGAAGCAACAGTATCGTGGGAAAAAGTAGCTGGGCAGTGTTACGTTGTCTTCAGTGAAGGACTCGACTTACCTGTAGAAAAGTGGTCTTCTCTTGGTCCATTCAGATTTCACTTCAATCAAGCTTACAATTCAAAGACTAAAGAATTCTGTGATGTCCCAGAAGAAGTCCTCAGTTCCAAAAATCTGGTAAATTATAATTTTTTTTTTTTTACGAAGTTTAATGATATTTGATGTCTACTTTTGATATATTTATTTAAATGGAACAACAATTTACATACAAAATCAATATGATTCACCCAAAACCAAACGATTGACGTGGGGCAAATCAGGTAAATAAAAAACACAAACTTATACCATCATTTAAATTCACTATGATAAGAAAGAAAGAAAAAAAAGAAACAATACTACGGGACAGTAACTACATACCGTGTCCATACTGTGGGTTCACACTCACCAACCAACAAATAATTACTACTTAATTTAAATCTTTAATCAAATCTCCTCCAAAACAAACAAAACTAAAATTCATATTTACTAAATAATTTTTGGTCTAGTTTTTCTTTTAAATCACTAAAATTTTCTATCTTCTTCATTTTGTTTTCCAAATTATTCCATAATTTTATACCCTTCATAACAAAAGAAAACGTGGACCTGTCTGCCACTATAGGTGGAGTATAATAATCATTCCTACCCCTAGTGTTGGGGTTATGTATACTCCATCTGCTTTAAAACATACCATTAAAACACTCTGGCAGCAGGTTCACATTATGCTTATACATTAACACTAATATATAAAAATATTGAAGACATACCGCCGCTAATATCCTAAGGCACTTATAAACTTCTTGGACCGATTCTCTTTCTGATTTATCTGATAATACTCTAATAGGTTTGTTTTGAATAATCCGCACAGAAAAAAATGTTCCTAAACATACAAAAGAACAATACAAAATGTAAGGATGGATTAACGGATATAAAAATAAATATTTTTCTTTTGCAGCCTTTGCTTTAATGTTTATTAATTTTTATTTCAAGAAATTCAAAGCTTTTGATTTTTGTAAACAACGTTTGTAGCTTCTTGTAATCCTATATTGAAAGAATTTTTGTAGTTTTGCTTTTTAATTTTTAGATGAAGAGTAAAGGAAAAGGGAGTGCTGTCAAATCAAAGGTTAAGAGCAAACCTCAGAATCTACCGACGTTTGAAACATATGCCTCAATTGATAAGCCACTAAGGGCTCTTGATCTCTTTGCTGGGTGTGGGGGTAAGTTATTGTTATTGTTTTGCGTTAAATTTAATGATTGTGAAAAAACTGTTTTCCTGCCTTAGCAAGTTGAAGAGATAAGCACTTGGACAAGCTTTAGACTTTAGCCACCTTTCCAAACACCTAGTACTAACAATATACCCTTACAAAGTCAGCCAAAGAGAAGGATCCGTGGATGTGCAAGATTGTAGTGAGTAATTATAGGCCATCAGAAACACAAGGTTTAGACCTCACCCACCTTTCCAAACACCTAGTACGAACAATAAACCTTTACAAAGTCAGCCAAAAAGAAGGATCCATGGATGTGCAATATTGTAGTGAGTAATTATAGGCCATCAGTACCACAAGGTTTAGACCTTACCCACCTTTCCAAACGCCTAGTACAAACAATATACCTTCACAAAGTCAGCCAAAAAGAAGGATCTGTGGATGTGCAAGATTGTAGTGAGTAATTATAGGCCATCATAAACACAAAGTTTAGACCTTGCCCACCTTTCCAAACACCTAGTACAATCAATACACCCATACACAGTCAACCAAAAAGAAGGATCCATTGATGTGCAAGATTGTAGTGAGTAATTATAGGCCATCACAAACATAAGGTTTAGACCTTACCCACCTTTCCAAACACCTAGTACTAACAATACACTTATACGCAGTCAATCAAAAAGAAGGATCCATGGATGTGCAAGATTGTAGTGAGTAATTATAGGCCATCACAACCACAAGGTTTAGACCTTACCCATCTTTCCAAACACCTAGTACAAACAATAAACCCATACACAGTCAACCAAAAAGAAGGATCCATGGATGTGCAAGATTGTAGTGAGTAATTATAGGCCATCACAACCACAAGGTTTAGACCTTACCCACCTTTCCAAACACCTAGTACTAACAATATACCCTTACAAAGTCAACCAAAAAGAAGGATCCATGGATGTGCAAGAGTGTAGTGAGTAATTATAGGCCATCACAATCACAAGGTTTAGACCTCGCCCACCTTTCCAAACACCTAGTACTAACAATATACCCTTACAAAGTCAGCCAAAGAGGAGGATCCGTGGATGTGCAATATTGTAGTGAGTAATTATAGGCCATCAGAACCACAAGGTTTAGACCTTACCCACCTTTCCAAACACCTAGTACAAACAATATACCCATACAAAGTCAGCCAAAGAGTAGGATCCATGGATGTGCAAGATTGTAGTGAGTAATTATAGGCCATCACTAACACAAGGTTTAGACCTCACCCACCTTTCAAAACACCTAGTACTAACAATATATCAAGACAAAGTCAGCCAAAAAGAAGGATCCATGGATGTGCAAGATTGTAGTGAGTAATTATAGGCCATCTTAAACACAATGTTTAGACCTTACCCACCTTTCCAAACACCTAGTACAAACAATACACCCATATAAAGTCACCCAAAAAGAAGGATCCATGGATGTGCAAGATTGTAGTGAGTAATTATAGGCCATCACTACCACAAGGTTTAGACCTTACCCACCTTTCCAAACACCTAGTACTAACAATATATCCATACAAAGTCAGCCAAAAAGAAGGATCCATCTATGTGCAAGATTGTAGTGAGTAATTATAGGCCATCATAAACTCGAGAAAAAAGCACTTCAAATCAAATAAATTATTCCAAAGTGATCAGCGTCAATGAGGGCTTATCAGCGATACACAGTAGTCTTCGTGGGTTATGGTGCTATAATTTCCTGACCCAGGCATAGATGTGCTTTCACCATAAGATGGTAAATATGGTATCCTTTGATAAGTGAACCTTGTAACATATGTTTTAATATATTTACCAAGAATTTCAGTAAAATACATGTACTTATTAACGCTGTTTACCCCCTAAAAATATTGCTGGAATGTAACCTTGTTTTCTAACATGAACTAAGCTGATGTTAATGACGCAAAATTGTAATTTTTTTTCCCTCTTCGTCTTTTTTTCTTTTTGGCAAGAGCTTTTCTTTTGAAAATCTTCAAATTAGGCGCATAGTGGTACCCCTACCATAAGATGGTAAACATGTTATCTTTTGGATAAGTATACCTTTCGAATGCATGTATATTAATATAATTATCAAGAATTTCAGTGAAATTCCCCCAAAGAATTTTTTTGGAATACAATCTTGTTTTTAAAACGAACTGAGCTGATGTTGATGACGCAAAAATGCCACATTTGTTTTTTTTTTCGGGAGGGGGAGGAGCTTTTTTTAACAGTCCTAATTTTACTTTTTACGGCCCCTCACTTGATAAATCCTGGAAGGGGATATTCAAAGCTGGCACGAGCTTTTATTAATACGACTTCAACAACTATATTGGTGTCTTGCGATTTTGATCATGGCTGAATAGTTGCAATTGATTGTAAGCAGTATTTGAAACTAATTGTGCTTAACACATGCTATATTCTATAAAAAAAAGAAGAAAAAAAACAGCCCGACACTTGCCTATTAATTAAACAGTTTAGTATCTCTTCATATTATTAATGACGACAATAATAGTAATTTCTATTTTACTTGCTACACAAAATAGTGAAAAGTAGCGGAACAGTAAAGGAAAAAAGGAAAAGAAACAAACAACAAAAAGACAAACAAAAGCAACAAAGAATACTTAAAATCAAGTCAAATTGCATAAATAGAAGCAAAAAAGAAAGCTACCGATGAACGAAGAAATCAAAGTAAAGAGGGACTCTCGTTAGTCATTGGCTTTCTAAGTTGATAGGAGCTGCTCGAGTCTTTTTTTTTCTTACAGCTATAGATGCATTGTCTTAGCTGGTGACACAATTTTGCACTTTACTTGTTTAATAGTTTTCAATAACGAAAAAAAAATACCAAACTTAAGTGACACCTACGTTTTTGTTCTCTTTTTAGGTTTTTCCGAAGGTCTACACGAAAGTGGCGCTGCGAGTTGTGATTGGGCCATTGAATTTGAAGAACCAGCAGCAAGGGCTTTTAAACTAAACAACCCACAAGCGGAAGTATTCATTGAGGATTGTAATGAACTCCTAAAATTGGCAATTGAAGTATGACATTTTTTTTTTTTTTTGTAGTGTGAGATTTAACAATGTTTTATTTAGCAGGTTTCATTGAATATTGGGCATTATGTGAAGGGGAGGGTCCCATGGAAATGTACAGTACTTCATACTAAAAAGTTGTAAAAGTCCGCACATGTATTTCGAGCTAAAATATCTTTTGAGTCCCGAAAAACATCTCCACTCTTCTCCCTTTTCTGCTAATATGTGTGCTTTTATGCTCTTATCTTCTTCAAAAATAGTCGCTACCAGTTTTTCACTCCACCTCTATCAGTTGGGTGGAGGGGAGGGGGGATACGTTCTAACCTCAAGTTCTAATTTTTTTTATTTATTGTCTGTTTATTTACTTTGGTGTTGGTGTCTGTTTATTTAATTTTTAGTTGCCTTTATTATTTGCCAGTTGTAGCACTACTCATGTTCTTATCCTTTCTACTTTTTAAGTGAAACACAACTTGGTCAGAACTCTAACTTAATTATACTTTTAGGTTCTGGTTGTACTTTTTTTTCGAATAGGTTCAGGGTTTCCTTAGGCCATACATATAAGCATTGATAGGGCCATACAAAACCTTATCTTTCATGGATTTCATTCCCATCGCCGTAAACCACAAATATTAGGTGTGGTCGTCCCACCTATCCTCTCAAAATTATGGAAATTTTGTGCAATCATTTTTGGATTTTGAATGGCACACATGACACAATATAGTTGAACGACAAAAAAAGACCTTATCTTTTGGACTCCTCCCTCAAATAAAAATATTGGGACTGATCCTGATGCAGAGACACGTAAGTTGGAATTTATTCTGAAGGGAGGGGTAAATTGTAAAGAAGAACTACAACACAGGTGAATTTTGTAGGGCTGATTGTGGTAATTGCGTAAATTATGATATCTTTACCTCTTCCTGTTTCCAAGTTTTGTTTACTGATCTTTAAATAGGAATTACATGAAATTCTCTCCAAACTACTACAAGCAGGTAAGTTAAATTAAAAAGAGTTCTTTTTTATAATTTGTCTGTCGATGGGGATGCAAGTTTGGCTATGCTCGGATAGCTGACAGGACAGATAGCTGACGGCACCACACTTCTGTGGTAGAGTCACCATCCAAGCTTGCAGGGGTCTTCGACCTTGATTCCATACGATGGCAGAGTTTTACAGCAAATTTCCTTTATTTATTTTTTTCGCCACATGTGCGTCTATTAGTTTAATATATTTTGGGATCAGCTGTACTTGTCGGCTGTGTGGCACTTGGTACTGATAAATCGCTTATGCTTTCATGATCTCTTTTTATAAAAAAAAAAAAAAAAAAAAAAAAAAACATTATCCAAGGTCCAAGGCTGAGAATAACAATAACAATACACTGTTCAATGGCAGTGTCAAACTACTGATCAATAAGGTCAAAACTGGTTTTATTCGATGGTTTGAACGAGAAGTGGCGGGAAATGTGGTGAAATGTTATGTGTACGCCCATGACTGGAATGTAATGTTTCTGGCATATTTGCACTGTTCAATTGCAGGTAAAAATACACTGTTGACTTTCAGGGTAAAACCACTAATCAAAAAGGTCAAAAGTTGCCACAACCAGGGGAAGTGGACCTTCTTTGTGGTGGTCCACCGTGTCAAGGCTTCAGTGGAATGAATCGTTTCAATTCCCGCCAATATTCAGCTTTCAAGGTATGTATGGCCATTGTCTATCTAATCAAATATAGTTCTTAATTTTTGCTCCATTTCTTTCTTGAAATAAATAGAATACTTGTTTTTCTGTTTGTTTCCGGTTTTGTAAGTGGTATCACTAATATGGTGCTAAAAGAATTATTCAGACACCATATAAGAATTGCATTGCCATAGACATTGTGTTCAATCCAATTCTTTTTTTTTTCTTATTTAATATTAACAAATTAAAACTCAGTTGAAGATAAGTAGTTCAAGCTTTTCCCAGAAAACTGCACAGCCTGGTCGCAGTGCTTTAAGCTTTTTTTCGAAGCAAAGTAGGCTGCTTTTGCATTCCCAAAGTTCATTGCATATGAATGCTCATTTAGCCATTAATGTCTAGGAATAATCAACCTATCATAATTTGGTTGTGAGCAAGCTAATCTGTTTGCTATTTGAAGGGGCTGTGCCCTCCTCAACGCCTCGCTCTTTACGCTAAAGTTTGACTTTCTCACAACTCTTTTTTTCAAACAATAAAAACTTTAGCGTAAAGAGCGAGGCATTGAGGAGGGCACAGCCCCTTTCATATACGGATTAATTTCTGTTCGTTTTAAGTTTTAATGTCGCTCCTTACTTTCAGTTTAAAATTTTTTTTTTTATTTAAAGGCTGCGAAAGCTCGGGGTTTGGGGGGCGGCAGCCCCCCAACTGTACCTTCTAATCCCTGTACGTTTTAAGGTTTGAACTTGTGACTCAGCCTCTTTAACTCTTTAGAAAACGTAGTTTTTTTCAAATAATTTTATTTAAAGGCTGCGAAAGCGGGGGGTTGGGGGGGGGGCGGCAGTCCCCCAACTGTACCTTCTAATCCCTGTACGTTTTAAGGATCGAACTTGTGACTCAGCCTCTTTAACTCTTTAGAAAACGTAGTTTTTTTCAAATAATTTCTGCACGTTTTTGTACAGTTTATTACTTATTATTGCTTGACTAACTGTTTGATGATTGTGTATTATTCTTTTCTTTCTCGACAGGGTGTTTTAAGGGTCGACCTTGTAACTCAGCCTCTTTAACTCTTTAGAAAACGTAATTTTTTTTCAAATAATTTAAAAAATAAACTGAGTTTCTTTTTTAAACTTTAAATTCAGTATATAAAAAATTTGCTCTGACAGTGAATCGAACCCGGATCTTCCGCCTGACAGTCAGGAGTATCAACCGCTGTACTAAAGAGACACAATTGTAATTGTATTTTTAGTATGTTAAATTTATTTTTGACGCAAGCAAATCCCCACAAAACTTGATATTTGGGTATGGAAAACAGGGAAGGAGTGATCAGATTGAGCTGAAATTTCGAGGATAAGCTCCCAGGCCCCAGGAAAGCTTATCCTCTAAATTTCAGCCCGATCAGACAACGTTAAAGGGGGTCTGTGGTGGGAAAAATTAACATGGGCTATTACAGGAAAACAAGGTTTTTCGTAAATGTAAATTTGGGGAATAATTTTTTCGGTCTGAAAATATCAAAAGGCCCTAAGAGGTCGAATTCTGCTTCGAATGAGTCCTCATTCACCCGGATCAGTTGCCAACTGTGGCTTGTAGGCGTCTATAACAAAAAAAAAGAGAAATGAACTTTAAGTGGCTATATTTGGTTTTTGGAAAACAGGGAAGGAGTGATCGGATTGAGCTGAAATTTCGAGGATAAGCTCCCGGGCCCTAGGAAAGCTTGAGCTCTAAATTTCAGCCCAATCGGACAACGTTAAAGGGGGACTGTGGTGGGAGGGTCGAAACTTTCGGCCCAGTTTACCCGATGAAGATAAAGTCGGAGGATGATGAAATTTTGCACATTTCTTAGTTTAAGCTTGGGCTACAAAATGCGATCACCGCCGTCTCTCTGCGACCTCTAGGACCTGAAAACGCTTAACATTGTGGTGGGTCGCCTCTTTATAGAGGCACAAGTGTGCCTCCTTGATGCAAATTTTTTGCAATGTTTTGATGCAAATTCTTGCAATGATGCAAATGCAGTTTGGTCCTCGTTATCATTGACGTAAAAATATTGCATAAAAATAGTCTACGTTAGTGAAATTATCAGAGTAATAATTTCTTATTCTTATCCTTGCTCTAACCTGTTTTATAATCAACCCTAGTTGGTCCGAAGTAATGATGGGTGGAAATTCATGACTAGCTAAGAATACTTGTCAACAGGGCTTAAGCAACAGTGGTTTATTATTGCATTTTCCAAGCAGCGCTTTTAGTCTATCTGGATTGTTCAGACGAACGCTTTCTATAGAAGCTTGCAAATCAAAAAAGTTTGTACACTGGGGGAAAAAAAAAATATCAAAAGTTGGGAAAAGGAGAGTGGGAGAATTTTATAATTGTTGTTGTTTCCTAGGGTAGTCGAGTTAATTAATTAAACTTGTTTGGGGTTTTATTTCTTTTCCTTTAATGGAAACTGCAAGATGACGGGCTTTTCATGAGAATAAAGTAGTGAAGTTGTGAGTAGTGAAGATTCTAGAGATCATATTGATGACACCAATCACTGGTGATGGGAGAAAAAGAATTAAATAGCATAATTTAGGTAATGATCAATAGTGGTAATGTTTAATGTTGCTCCGTTATTATTAATTTTTTTTTCTTCTGTAGAACTCGTTAATCGTAACATACTTGTCGTACTGTGAATTCTACCGGCCCAAATATTGCATATTAGAAAACGTTAGGAACTTTGTTTCCTTTAAACGCTCTATGGTACTAAAATTGACGATTCGATGCTTAGTAAAAATGGGATATCAATGTGCTGTAGGAATTCTTCAAGCTGGCAACTATGGCGTCCCCCAAACACGAAGACGGTAAGGCATCGATTCATTTTCCTCCCATTAAATTTGTTTACTTTTAAGTCTTCATAGGCATATTCAACACATTTTCTCAAATACTCCTTAAGAAAAGGAATAGAAATGGAGCGATTTTATCATAGTTTAAAGCGAGCTCGTCCTAAAGTAATGAAAAGTTTTAAAATGCAGTTATTAAAACCTAATCAGTGAAAAAAATTTTTATTTGTTGCTGATTCAGGAATAATAACTATTACTTGTATTAGGCTTAATAGTAAAATGTTATTCTGAAAATGAATTTACGGGACTTTTAGAAAATATCCTGAAACCCCTCAAAAATTGGGTTAAATTAGAATCCTCATTGTAGAAAACCCCCTTACACTAGAATTACAACCCCTCCCCTTCAGCAACAACGAAAATTACTTTTTTGTATGGGAAGCACTAATGTGTCTTATTTTGCCGCTAGTGGGGCACGGGAACATCATAAGGAGCTCTTTAAATGTTTATTTAAAAGTTAATTTTTATATTTACGTGATTTTTATCATTTGGACTATATCACTCCATCAGAAAGTGCCACATGACATCCAAAAACGACACTTTGGGTGGCATTTGTGGGGTTCAATGGCTGGGAAGCATGAAAAGGGTAACATTTTTATATAAATGGTCTAAAACCCTTACCTTAGATTTATAATCCTCCTTCTTGTATATTCCCCCTCCCAGCCCCCTCTATATTTTTTATAAATCTGCTGCTGATTAACAGAACTAGCAGGCTACATCACAGAGAGCTGTTTAAGGTCTTATTTAAAAGCTAATTTTATGTCTACGTGCTTTTTATAAATTCGTCTTAATAACGCCGTCGCAAAGTACTATATGGCACCTAAAATCGTCTAGTTTGGTCTCATATGTGGAGTAGAAAAGCTAGAAAGCATGGAAAGGGTACTGTCATAATCGGTGTTGTTGAAAACGTTAAACCGGAATTTTACAGTCCCTCTTGTATGCTATCCCTCTCGTCCTCCTAGGCCTAGTAAGTTTCATAGGCCATCGGCTGATTAGCATAAGTTGCAGGCTACGCAGCATCGTGGAGAGAATTTTAAGAGTTATGCTCTTAAAATTCCTATTCACCGCGACTATGTGATATACTTAACACTGTGATATAATGTTTCCTCAACAGGATTGACCTAGAAAGCCAATTATTATGGGTTATGGCCTAGAATTTGTTTGTTAAATGTATTTGTGAGTATTTGTAATTTAAGTGCAAAGTATTAATAAAACCGATCTGAATTGAATTGAACTGTATTAAAGCAGGTTGAGAAAGTGATCCATTCTTGATCCGAACCTCAGCTGGAGAAGACACGCTGATGCGGTTGCGTGTAAGGTAGCGTGTGCCCTTGGGATTTTAAGACGTTTTCAAAATTTTCTACCTTCTCATATTTTAGTTCTTTTATATTACTCTTTGATTGCACCGTATATAAATTATGGATGCATGATTTGGGCTAGTAATTTTACGTGCAATTTTAAACGAGTACAGATTCAGCAAAATAAAGCAGTGAGGTTAATGGGTAAGTATGATACAGGAATACAGGGCCTATTCATGAGCTGGAAACTTCACAAGTCGCTGGCTGGACGCTGGTCTTCTTCGTTATTCGTCAAGAGAAATAGAAATCTGGTAGAAATGAAATGGCTGTTGTATTTCAGAACCCTTGCATACTAGTTGAAATATCTAACAGCTATTTATTATTACGTCAGCTGTATTAAAAGGTCGTCTGTGTGACTTCAATCTCTTTTTATCGATTATTTTAAAGGTAATTATAATTTAGAAATGATGAAATATTACCTAAAATTAAATTATATTAGTTCTGTGAGCTGTTAAAGACAGAAAGAGCTGCAAGCAGGATTGACATATGACAAAGAAGACAAAAAAATAACAGTAGTGAAAAAGAGGGTAATGTCAGCCAGTGGACAGAAAAGAAACGAAAATGACAGAAGCATATATTTTGTCAGGAACTTCTGACCAGCCATCTTTGGGGCTAAAAAAAAGAAGGAAAACTAATTTTTTGAATTAAATCTAACAGAGCAGAAGAAATACTGAATCAAACAAACCAAAAAACCAAGCTAGATTAAATGAAATACTATTCACCGACTAGATTGGGCAGAATTATCTGTACTTGTTTATTAGCCAGAACACACTCAATTTTTTGACCTGAATGTAAGCTCTTGATTCTATCTGTGTTCTTTTTGTAAAGTTGTCTCGATACCTCAGTCATAAAGTGCCAAATGACACTAAAAATGGCATTTTTGGTTCAGTTTCAAAAGTAGAAGTGCTGGGAATCTACATGGTCTAAAATCAATAATTACAAGTTTATAAGCTTACTTTTTAGCGCTTCCCCTCTCAGCCTTTTAGCTATCTAGTAAAGAGCAAACCTTATCCCATTGTAACCCTAAGTTTAAAAATGTTCTTCAAAAAAGAAAACCTCTTTAGTGAAAAAAGTCACCGGTTAAACCTAATTCCTGAACGGTAACTATTATTTTGATTAATTTTAATAATATAAGTTTATAACGAAAAAGATGCATGGCAATTTCAAAAAAAGAGCCCCAACCGTTCGAAAATGCTTCAGCCTTGAGGGCTTGCGATTGTTTCTTCTTCGTTGTCTCTGGTTCAACTTAACCTTGAATTGAATTGATAGCAAAAAGATAATAAATTCTTGTGTCTTGTTTGGACTTCACTTTCCGACTCGCGAATTAAGGCTGCAGTTGTAGTTCGCAGGTATTAATTCTTGGCATTTTTACTCGCTTCTTTTTTTGTGCTTTACACCGTTTTTGCCAAGTGATTTCAGTTGTTATAAATTTTTGGAGTCCAAAAAGTAAAAGTAACAAATTGTACTTTCTTGTGAGAAGCTAAAAAAAAAATTGGAAGCAATCCGGCTCAGAAATTGCAATAATAATGACATGGGCTTGTAAATTATATTAACTATATGTCTAAAATTCGTTTTATGTCCCTCAGTTTTCTGAAATCTCTATATATTTCATATAGGACAGTATTTTATAAGCTATGGTATTTTTCTTATCTTCAATTTCTCAGAAATACCGAGATTAATATACTTCTTGGATTCCTCGTTTGACAAAATTCCAGATTCTACTATGGAGAGTTTAAGAGGGTATGAAGTAAAATATGTATATTTTTGAATATTTGTACATAATGTGCTATATAAACGAAAATCATGTGACTTCTTTAATTTCATCCCCTTGACACTAAAATCTTTGTGTAAGGTTTGTTGTGCATATATTTAAAACCTTAAAGCGAAAAAAAAATTCATTTGGGAAAGCAAAGCTTTTCTGATAGAAATAGATATATACTATAAGGACAACAAAGATTATTGCTTCACGACTTGTGCATCATATATCTGCAATATTTGGTCAAATGAACTTACTGTGAATATTTCCGTAAATTTGTAGATTTCTGGAACTCTCTCTTTCTCTGTCTTTCTCTCTCTCTCTCTCTCTCTCTCTCTCTCTCTCTATCTATATCTCTCTATCGCTCTCTCTATCTATCTCTCTCTATCTTTCTCTATCTCTATTTTTTTCTCTCTCTCTATCACTCTCAATCTATCTATCTCTCGATCACTATCTATATATATCTATCTCTCTCTCTCTCCCCTCTCTCTCCCTCCCCCCTCTCTCTCTTTCTTTATTTATTTCTTTCATCTTCTTTCTTCTCTTTGGTAGATAAAGTCGTACAAGTATTAAAGTAAATGTAGAGCAAGTCATGTCAAATTTTATATTGAAGCTAAATTAGACTCCTCAATCAGTGTAATAATTTTATCTCACTTAGTATTTTTAAACATTAATTTTTTATTTTTTATGACAGGGTGATAATCATGGCTGCAGCTCCTGGTTACGTTTTGCCTATGTTCCCTGAGCCTACCCATGTATTCTCCTCTAAGGCTTGTCAACTCACATTCATTGTTGACGACAAAAAGGTAAGTATTGACTCAGTAAGAATTTGTCTTTGACTTCAAGTAAGTCCCATATCTTTTCGAAATTTGAATCATCTCTAATGTGCTCGTAATTCTATCAGTATATTGTGGTTGTCATTATTACTCATTCTGTTGACATGCTCATAAGTCTGGAGCGGGGGGGGGGAGAGAAATAGATACATTACTGTCCCGTGCTTCTGTTTTGTTCTATACTTCTGACACGCTCATACGTCTGAAGCGGAGAAGACTAAAAGAGAAAAAGAAAGGTTACTCTCCCATACTTTTGTTTCCGAAAACGTCTTTGAATTTCTTTGGCTTATTGTTATGCCAATATTTTCGTGAGCCAATCATATTTTCTCTTTTCTAGAGGAAAATTGCCCAGCCTTTTAAAACTGGGGTTAACTCATGATGAGGGGCACATTTAGACAAAGAAGGAAATACAATTTCTCGAGAAAAAAATAATTCTGGATTTTGAAAATCTGATTGTTTGTTTGTGAAAAATATTAAGCCAGTAAAAAGAACGAAATAGAAATATTCAGCCATTAAAATCAGAAGCAACATTTTTTGTTTCAAGTAAAACCCTGCATTTCTATAGTTAGAGTTTGTTTGATAAAACTGTGGATGCTATGAACTAAATGAATGTACTGTTTCACCGCGTAATTCCTGTTTTATCATTGATTTTTATTAAAGTATTTCCACACCTTAAGGCATTTCGGCTATCTAGCTTCTAGATTTGTAATCTATATATCATCTACAGAACACGACAAATGAAAATATAGAGAAAAGGAGTATAATGTTTTAAAACAAAGCTGTGAACAAGAAAAAGCAACAAATTTTAAATAATAAAGAAATCCGAATATTTCGACTTTACATCTGGAATCCTTTATAAACGAAACATATAGCCTACATTTATAAAAAAATGAATTATTCTAAATTAAACCCAACATATAAGGAAAAAACAAATGCAACAAGATGCATTTCCTGAAATGCATCTGATAGAAAATTTGAGATGGTCATTTGTTGTCGTAGAAACTTCAAAAAAGGCTCATTCGATTGGAAACCTCAAGACCAGAACACAATTTGTGCTTTACTTAAAAAAAAACACAACAACAAAACAAATTACCGTGGATTGTCAGTTTAACTGACATATACTGATATTCATTCCTTGAAGTTTTTATAATTTTTATTTATAAAAGTAAGAAAAGTGAAAACTTTTCAAGCGTATTTTCTTTTCAGTAAAGCGCAAATTTTGTTCTGGTCTTGAGAAGGCATGGGGGTTATCCGCCCTACTCATATTAATTTTTTCCTTGTTTTGAGTTTGACTCGGCTATTTATTGTTATTTCTGTTCGTTTTGAGTTGCATTTATTTATTGATAGTGATTTGTGGTAGTTTCACGCTTGGAAGATTATTTGACTTTATTTTGCTCATTCTTGGCTTAATGGAGCTCTTTATTTTTCTTTGAAGAACTTGTTTTTTGGAAAAAGTTTTTTTTAATTAATCTAGTGAGAAAACCAAGTTGGTGGCGCTTAGCCAATGATCTGTAATAAAAGATTTGAAATTGACAACAGCAGCTGTAGAATGTTTTTACTGGTGTAGCTGCTCAATAGAGTATTTTGCTCAGTTTGTATTTTAAAAGATTACTAAGAGACAAATAAAGGTTATTAATCATTGCTCCGACATTTCGACTTTTTGAAAAGCCAATTCTAATTTTCTGGATTGAAATTTTGACAGGAAAATAGTGTAATGTTAGTTGAAGAAGCAGGGGTAGGAGAGCCACTTTCTGGACATAATTGTTGCCAGCCTCTGCAAAAAGAGCATGATCTAGAAGGAATCTAATGTCTTTCCTGCATTCATGTGCAGGCTTTACCGATCTTTAGTTTGAGTAGGTTTATGGCTAGGTTAAAATATAAAACAGCATTTGCTATTTTTATGCTTAACTAAAGCAAAGTAATTATCATAGTGAATGCTTTAGCTTACTGAAGGGTTTATTCTGCAAAGCCGATAAAGGGACATTTAGCTCTGAGTTTCATTTCCTTCACTAAAAATGGAACCCTGAGCGTAAAATGTGAATTGAGATTCGAAAAGTGGCCTCTAGACACAAGAGTCCGGCTGTTTGTCGATAGCGGCAATTAATATAAATAACGCTATCCAAAGATTTGTCTGATGGCAGACATGAAGAGGAGAAAAGGTGTGACGCATACACTCATTTGAGGATGAAAATGTACTGATTACATAATCAAATAGGCCTACTTGGTGTCAATTACCTGCAGGAGCGGATACAGAATTATTGGTCAGGCGGGGGGCACCGATAAAAATTTGGCTCTTACATTCGTATTAGTCTTCCCTAAGTCCTTTAGTTAGAGCAGCATTCTATTTTTTGTGGGGAGGGGCACTTTCCCTTAAAACTACCCTTTGAATTCGCCCCTGGTTACCTGTTCTATTATTTAGCATGGTTATTTTCAGATTAGTGAGGGGTTGGGTGCTATGGATGCCAACCAGTTATAAAAAGTAAAAATTTTCACTTGTGCTTTCAACTAGAGCTACGTACCCTAAAGAGTTTTAAGGTTTCTTTAAAGAGATACTTATCCTATAAAGACTTTGCTTGTTTCTTTGTCTCCGAGTCATGTAAGTAAAATACCTAAATGTTAAGATTTTATTGAACTTCCAGAATCTAATTTTAAAGTGTTAAAAACACCTTTGTTATTCTTGCCAAGAAAATTACTTTTTACATTTCTCATTACATTTACATTACATTTGCTCATTACAATTACATATCTCATTGCATTGTATATATTATTATATGACATTACATATCTCATTACAATTACTCATTACATTTACATAAAAATACCTTTGTTATTCTTGCCCAGAAAATTACTTTTTCTTTTTGTTTTCTTTCTTCTTGTGCTTTAAACTTTTTGCTTTCTCTTTTTCGCAATATCTCTTATTTCATGTTATAGTATACGTCACAATTGAAGTGGAGTTTATCTGCGCCCTATCGGACTATAACAGTTCGTGACGCTTTAGCCGACTTGCCAGAAATAAAAAATGGAGCCAAGGTAGATGAATTCAGTTACGGAGGGGAGCCGATTTCGGACTTCCAAAAAAAGGTTTGCTATTCATCTTAACCGTTCCTTCCTGAAATAGATAACTAAACACCAAGATCACTCACTAGCCTCGCTGCAAAGTTTAAAGCTAGAATTTCTCTTTTTTCTTCATTTTTCGATACTTCACTCTAGACAAATGGGCAGGTAGAAAACTAGGGATGTTGATGCTTCAAATCCCATACAAATAAAAAGTTTCTACACTAATGTTTTGCCTGATTTCTCTCAATTTTTCGTAGTATCAAACGATGAAACTGGGGCGAAAAGGTGTAAGAAAACCGAAGTCCAGAATTAACCAGCTTAATTTAGGCTAGAAATATGTTCGCTATTTTTCTACTGGTGTTGATGCATTTTTAGAAATAAAAAAATTTTCAATCTCCAAATAAGTTAGATCTTAGGCTGCCATAAAATTGATTTTATTTTACTAATTTAATTAATCCATTCGAAGAAATTCTCAATAAGTTAATATTTAATTCTATCAGTTAATTAGTTAAATTATCAATGGAAATTTATTCTTTCAACGTTTATAGAGTTTAGGCGAGGGCAAATGTTGAAAACGTGTAATATTGATTCACTAATGTGCAGATTTCCAGTTCAAAATCTTACTCCCTTGAAGTCTATAAAAGCATTCCATTTCAATAATACTAAATTTTGAGTTTAAAATAAATTTCAGGTTATAATCCTAATTTTAGTTATAAAAGTTAGTTTTTTTTTCCTTATTTTTAAGGACCAGAGCAAATACTCTGGCCCAAACAAGGGAAAATACGTTCTTTGTATCGAGTAACCTTCTTTAAAGCTAGTTTTTTCTTTCCTGAGTAAAGAATGAAGAAGGAAAGCAACCAAGATGATGGAACTTATGGTGAATTCGACATCCTTGTTGCTTCGTCCGTTCTAAAGGCGCATCTGCATAAAGGTTTTCTCTTGGTTCCTTATTTGGCTCCTAAAATTTTGCCTCCTAATTTTTGTTCTTCAGATTAGGGTATCGCCGATTACTACGTAGTGCTCTTATCGTAACACTGCCTCTCTCAATAGTCCAGTCCTATTCTCATCTGATGCATAGATCATAAAATAAAAGTTAGAAATATAAAATATAAGAATAGGATATTCATGTTTATCTTTATCCTAAATATATAATATTTAAAAAATTCGTGTTGACTATTAAAATTTATTTCTTGAAGAAAACTTAATGATTTTTAAGCCTTTGAATGATCCTTTGAAATTGGGTTAAACCTACTACCCGATTCAGCATCTTTGAAAAGACTAAAATGGAAGATCTTCTTGATAAAACAGGCTCCGAGTCTTCTTTCCAAGAAGGCGATGGAAAATTTTCGTCATTTCCAAGTCCAGTCTGGCGTTCGTTAAGGATCTTTGCTGTCCTGGGTGTTGTTTGCAATATTCATCAACTTCGTGATTCGAGCCTACTTCTGGTGATGAGACATTCAACTCAGCCCTGGGCGTCAAGGGCTCAGGAAGCAAGAGCGTTATCGCTCTTGCTTCCCACTGCCAGGGTGACACTAAACATATTCTGAATGAACTAGCCGCGAATCCTATCCCTACTGACCTACAGATAGAGGTAGATAAAACAAAAAGTATGTCAAAGGGACTTATAATGACTCTGGCTTAAGGCATTCAATACGAGGGCACTGATATCCAATAAATTGGAGAATTCAAATATCTTGGAGGCATGGTGATCCAAGATGGGAACCGTGGTAGATAAGTCATGCTGCGTATAGCGTATGTAGGGGCGGCATTTTCTCTGCTGAGTAACATTTTAAAATCCAGAGATTACTCCCAGAAGCTGAAACTCAAACTATATATGAGTAATGAACTATCTGTACTTATGTATCGATGAGAGTCATGGAGCCTTTCAAGGAAAGCAAAAAAAGATTACTCAGCTTCGAAGATAATTTTCTGCTTATAATCCTAGTGATCCACGAAACTGATAGCATTGTGAATGCCTGGATAAGGACAGACATTGAACAGCCATTGATGACCAACGAGATCAGAATGAGAAGATGGAAATATTGAGGGTATTTGATTCTTATGAATGGAGGATGTTTCCCACATGGTGAATGGCTACCCGGTCTTCGAAGGAGAGTAAGGCAGCACAGCACACTAAATTGGTCCCTGGAGAAGTTGCTAACAAGTCTTAAAATTACCTTTAATGAACTCTGATCCCTGGCACAAGGTCTACAGAATTGGAGGTCAACCGTTGCCACCTTTTGCGCCCCTGGGTATTGAAAGACCTAAGTGTACGTAAAGAAGGCTCCAGATTAGCTCTAGGAACAATGGTCATAGAATATTGAAGGAAAACTCATTTGAAAGGAAATCTCGAGTTCTAGCCCCCTTACTAACTTTTCATCACTTATTTTAAGTGAACAGAATATCAGTTTTGGCTTAGATAGGGAAATCGTGCTTCTTAGTTTCCAAGCGACAGTGCCATGTGATAGTATATGTCTCTCATGTTTGTTCAGTCTTGACAAAATCTATGCTTTGTGGGAGTGATATTTGGGAGCTATATCGTAGTGGCTGTAGACTTATCTAGGTTTCATTATTGTCAAAGAGTAAAATAGCGTCTTAGGAGGGTAATCAGAGGTACCCAAAGTAGTTGGTCATTTTAGTGGTACAGTGTTGCGAAACTAAACACTAGTGTCTAAGGAGAGAAGCTGGAGAAGACTTCAAAATTTATTTTTCTGCTTGAATATACAAAAAATTTTTGGGTGATTTGTAACTAACTGTTGAATTTGATTCAGTCACTTTGTTTTCTTAGGACTGCTGTTTCTTGAGCTTTAACTGTTTCCATTATTTCCGTAATATGATTTTTAGATATAATATACATTAGATATGATATTAGATATAATATAATCGTATTGATGCCCGTAATGTTGCAAGAAAGGACTCTAGATCTGGCGGCGGAAGAGCTAACTACAGAGGTCAGTCGAGGAGCACCAGAGCTGCGTCATCAAAAGATTATTATAGACTTTCATACTTACCTGATGAGCCAGAAACGCCCTTTGTCCTGCCGACACATGACCAGCTTCTTCTAAGTGAATCGGGACAGTGTGGCCATGTTCACCCTATGCGAGTAATCATATGGAATGCCCAGGGTGTGAGAAATAAGGTTGAACAAGTACTGAAGGACCTAGGTGGTATTGATATTATTGCTCTTGTGGAGTCGTGGCATAGTGATGATACAGTGCCTTATTTTGAACGATACTGGGTAGAAAATGTGGCGCGTAAACCAGCAAAGAATATGAGATATTATGGAGGTGTTTTGTTGTTAATTAAGCAAGGTCGTTTCCGTAAACATTCTCGAATTTCTAGTGTATCGGAGAATATTATATGGGTTCGGATTCATCTTGTTAGTGGTAAAAGTTTGATTTTAGGTGCCGTGTATATTGCCCCCCAGAATAGTTCATATGCAGCAGAAGTGACATGGGATTTATTAGAGGAGGAGCTTAGGCAATTGCGATCACGTTTTTATAAGGATTATTTTTTGGTGGTGGGGGACTTTAATACTTATACGGGAATATGTAAGGAGATTAATCAAGTTTCATTTGTTGATACGCCGGACCTGATACCTGATATTTATAAGACATCTAGAAGGAGCAAAGATATTGAAAGAAGGGTTAATTGTTGGGGTAAAAGGCTTCTGGAACTGTGTTCAGACAATGTATTAGTGATTGGAAATGGGAGATTTGGGATGGATGGGGAGGCGGGTGAGTTTACCTGTCTGTCGGTGACAAACCCTAGTGTAATTGATTATGTTTTGGTTGGTATTGAACTCGTGGCCCTGGCAGTTGATGTTGAAGTTCTTAGGGTCGTAGTTCCTGACCACTTACCAGTTGAGATCAAGCTTTGCCTTGGAAGAGGGGTTCCAAGGAATAAAAAAGGTAATAGTCCTACTAGGAGGATTACAAAGGATCTTTGTTTTTCAGGGAAGTTTTTTAAAGAGTGAATGGAGTAAAGAGGAGCTGGAGTTGATGAAAGAGGAGTTTTTGAGGCCTGAAATAATTGAGAAAGTTAAGACTCTGAATGATGAAACAAGAGACATAGATGAAATTTTGGAAGATTTGGGTTTTGTGATTTATGAGTGTGCTCGTGTGTCAGAGAAACCAAATATGAAAATGAAAAATTGTTTTTTGATGATGAATGTAATTCTTTTAAAAAGGAGTTGGCGGAGTTATTAGATTTGGTAAATGCTTGCTCTGTAGAGGAAGAAAGGCAGAGCTTGTTTTTTACGGTTTAAGGAAAGGAGAAGGAAATATAATAGGCTAAAACGGAGGAAAAAACGAGAGAAAATTAGAGAGGAACAGAAAGAGATAGAGAAGGCTTATATGGTAGGGGATACAAAGCAATTTTGGTCAGGAATAAGTTAGGAGAATGGACAAGGAAAAGGCCAATTACAAATCCCTGAAGCTGATATTTGGCCTAGTTTTCTTGAGAGTATAGATGAAGATTCTAGTGGCCTTGACAGTGAAGATTCAAGTATTACTCCACAATTTCCCATGAAAGAAAAAGATTATGAGTTAGTGAAGGAGGTAACCTCAGATGAAGTTAGGAATGTAACTAAGAAGATGAAGGGAGGATCAGGGCCAGGAATAGATGGTATACCAGCAGTTTTGCTAAAGAGGTTTCTTGATGTTTTTCTGCTAGTTTTAGTGAATATTTTTAATAGAATTATAAGTAGTGGTGTATGGCCTTCTCTATGGAAAGTATTGATTATGGTACCTCTATTTAAGACAGTTAGTCCTAGTTATTATGGTAGTTATAGCTTTATAGCATAAGTACCAGTAATTAGTAAAATTTTATAAAATGTTTTCGCTACTCCGTTGAATGAATGGCTGGAGGTTTATAGGTTAATTAAAGCGGAACTGGGGGGTTGCATAACAGGGTCCGGTACATTAAAGATATCAATTATGCTAAAGGCACTGATACAGAAGTATGGATCAGGTAGAAAAAGGCTGTATGTTGTGTTTCTAGACTTAAGAAAGGCATTCGACAATGTAGATAGACCTCTCCTTGAAAATTGTTTAAGAGATGTAGGTCTACCTTTAAGTTTTATTCGTTTATTTGTTGGTATGTATTCTGGGACTAAGTCTATGGTCAGGGTTGCAGGTTCGGGATATTTCAGGTTATTTAACCTTAAGAAAGGAGTGAAGCAGGGCAGCGCCATGTCCCCGAGACTGTTCAGTTTGTTTTTGAATGATATGGTGGAGTTTCTGGAAAAAAAATGGGCTCCAATGGGCTTTCCAAGCTGTGTCTTGGAAAAATTAATTTATCGGTGTTATTATTTGCGGCTGACACTGCATTGGTGGCGAAGTTGGCAAGGGAGCTTCAGATGTTACTGGGTTTAATTGAGGAATACTTACAAATGAAAAAGTTACAGCTGAACATTATGAAAACCAAATTGGATGTTTTCAGTAAAAGGAATGAAAAAATAGATACTATATTTGAATTTTGAGGACAACAATTAGAAGTAGTTGTAAAAATAAAGTATCTTGGTTATATCTTCCAAAGTAATGGTGGATGGAGTTCTCATATTAAAGAAGTGTTAAATAGGGGAAGAGCAGCTAAATTTTCACTTTTCAGGAATTAAATTAGTGGAATAAAGAATTTGTCTTTGCATAAGAGGTTTTTTTATCTAAGATTATGCCGATTCTCCATTACGGCGCAGAGATCTGCGGACATGAGAATGCTGCCCAGTTAGAAAGCGTTCAGCTAGGTTATTTTAAGAGATTGTACGGGTTGCATAGAATGACCCATACCCAGTTTCTTAAAGGAGACCTTGGACTGTGGTCTCTTAAAAGTTATAGGGTTGTCCAAATGATTAAATTTTGTCTATGGGTTGTACTGTTACCCAGTGATAGGCTACCGAAGTCTACATATGATGAGTTACTTCAGTTGCATAGAACATTATCTTGGCCTTTTAAAGTTAAAGAGGTATTGGATAAGACGGGTTTTTCTTTCGCATGGAATGATGGCCTTGGACCAAATAGTCAACAATTCCAGTCGGACAAGGAAATTAAGCGGGTGCTGGAGGACCAGACGACACAGAAATGGGGTGAGGAGGAGATTAAGAATTCGGAAACTTTTAGGTATTATAGTGATGTTAAGATAATTTATGGTCAGGAATTTTACTTTAAGTTAAATTTACCGTCTAGATACCATACATATTTGATTCAGCTGCGATCTATCTGCCATCCAATTTGTTCGAGGTTGAAAGTTTTTGAGAGGAGGAAAAGTGTTCCGGATGTCATGTTTGCTTGCCCTCTTTGCCAGGAAGAGGAGGAGAATTTGGATCATTGTTTAAGTTGTTGTCGAGGTCGTTTTGGGGGGTAAGGGAAAATTTATTTGGGAATGATGAAGTGCTGCTTCCCGATGCCTTGAAAAGTACGTCGTCACAATTTATTTGTCTAGTGGGAAGATATCTTGATGAGTATTTTGCAAAAAGAAGAGAGTAGCTTTTATTTTATTTTATTTTTATTTTTTACTTAATTATTGTGACGAGTGCTGTAATTTGTTAATCTTGTATGTTATTTTTGTACATGGCCACATTTTGGCTTGAAATACACGTTATCTTATCTTATCTTATACAAGGAAAATATGCATTGAGTTTACCAAGAACCAGATCCGTGGAGTAGAATTGAGATTGGGACAAATATCGGTATCGGCCTGTCAATAATAAGAAAATTCCAGTCGATTATTGGAAATATGCCATAACTTAGGTGGTGAATAAAAAGAATCTCGTTTTTGTTTAACTGGGGCATTGATTTCATCAAATTAGTTATAACAGGAATTTAATTGCGTTAATAACAGAAACTTAGGAATTAGATTAGGATCGGAAATTCAACACTACTATAATAGAAAAAGTCAACTTCTAAAGAAAGAAAATGAATGTGCCATGACCGGAAATGAATAAAACACCCAAAAAGTGATACCGTTTTTGTTCTTGGGGCATTGACTTTTACTTGACTCCTTTAAACTAAGCAACACAAAATGTTCTGTTGTCTGTATTCATCCCCCGCTGTGTCTATTGTTAGGGGGAGGGGTATTTCTAGTTTACTCCTCCCTCCCCCTTATATATATATATGAATATATAAATATATTTATATATATATATATATATATATATATATATATATATATATATATATATATATATATATATATATATATATATATATATATATAATATAAATATAAATATAAATATATATATATATATATATATATATATATATATATATATATATATATATATATATATATATATATATATATATATATATATATATATGTCTTTATTGCACAAAAAAATATGTAAGCTATTATAATCAAAATAATTAATAGTTTTTAACTAACTTTGAATTAGTTTAATAATTTTCTGAATCGTTTGTTAATATGTTATTTTTGTTTCCTTGGAGTAGATGCGTGGTCGACATATACAGCCGTTATTACGGGATCACATTTGCAAGGACATGGCCCCTGTTGTGCTAGCGAGGATGGAAAATATCCCGACGCTTCCTGGTTCTGATTGGAGAGACCTTCCAAACCTCCCTGTTCATCTTATTGATGGCACATATACTGTTAAACTGTAATGTTTTTTCTTTTCTTTTTTTTGAGCGTCATCACCATACATGAGCAATAAAGCTAAAACAGTTATTGAGAAATGTATGTTGCTTTACAAAGTAGTTGGGAGGAATTTAAAAAAGGGAATCACAAAAAAAGGAATTGAATTCTTAGGCATGATGAGTTTACAGCTTTTCTTAAATTACGATTTAAAAAAAATAAATATCCTTTATGGAGGTAGATATAAGGCTTTAAAAATCATTTTAGTAAATATAGAAACTCAAGTTTTTTTCTTCATTTTATTTTCAGTTATTGCCTGAGACTATAATTGTAAGAGTTATAAGTATAATTTTGAGTCATAAGTTGTACGCTATATATTGTATCGCATACTGTGGATTTCTGTATACTGTATATGCTGTACACAGTTTAAGTGTTTTTGGATCAAGTTCGGGCGCTTGAACAGTTATGTAATGACCCGTACTATACTTACGTAGGAAATGATTGTAATCTTATAAAAAAAAATTGAGTGAAAACTTTTCTTTGGACCTTCTTGACCTGGAGATCGTGCGAAAATTTGCTTCCTTTATCTCTTCGACTTATGAAAAATATAAAAGAAACTGACTTTTATGCCCCCTTTCATGCTCTTTTCCCCCCAAAATCTTCCGATCAAATTTTGAGATAGCCATTTCATTCTGTTTGATAAACGGTCAGACAATGGGGTACCCAAAATAATCTGTAAGCAATTTCTCTGGAAAACATCTGGCAAATCTTCCTCCATTTTTCGGAGCCCCCGCACTTGAGAACTATACCTGACCCCAGTTATCACTGTGGCTTCCAACATTTTAATCTTGGCGTCAAGGCCGTATCCAGGGGGGTGGGGTCACCCAGTTTGACCCCCCCCCCCCCGAAATTTTTGACTGAGTCGAAAATAAGTTGAAAATTAGTAAAACCTAGGTAAAAATCAGTAAAATTAGTCGAAAACTGAGTAAAAAAGTAGTAATCCCCCCCCCCCCGAAAAAAATCCTGGATCCGCCCTTGCTTGGCGTGCAAACTTATCTTGCTATTCTTTAAAAAAAATTCAACTGTGAAAAAACACCATGACCCTTGGCTATTCAACTTTTAGCATCTTCACTACATCCGCCATCTGTTAGCCTCTTGATTCCTTAACTTTATCTTAATTTTTTAAAAAGAAAAAGAATATTCTAAAATTACGCGGTCAATCTACATTAAAAAAAAAACTTTCGTTGCATACAGCCAACAGTAATTTGTTAGATTAACGACACTTCTTGACTACTAAGGTCCCTGCGTCGGCCCTACAGTCGAGTTCGATCTCTGGGTCCTGTAATACCAAGCTAAGGTCAAACCCTGTGTGCCACCTCAGGACTTATAAATAGAAATGGCACAGTTTTTAGTGATTTATGCGGCGAGAAGGTCCTTGTGATAGCTTTTAATCTAAAGCCATCTCTTTATAAGCTAAATTTAATGGTACAGGCCACACCAATAAACTGTGCCATTCGGCTGAATGATAAAATGCGATTAATGAAAAGAAATGAAATAGAGTAAGTAAAAAAGAAAAGAATTATCAAATCAGGTGATGTGGGCATTGAAAAGAAAATACTAATTATACTTTTTATAGGAAGGCCGTTGTACCAGATTAATAGTATTTTGTGAGAATTTAGGTTAAAATTGTTACTAAAATTTAATTTCAGATACTTTTATGAAATAATTGCTATAATTTTTCAACCCAGTTATTTTTCAGTGAAGTTTTTCGATGTAAGTAAAAAGTGATGTTACAAATTAAAATGAACAGAAACTATCCAATATTTATTTGTAAGGGGGCTGCTCCCCCTCAAATCCTTGCTCTCTGCGCTAAAGCTGTCTAGTACTTTTTTGAGAGCATTTAGAATTTTAGAAGTACAGCCCGTAGGTAGTTGCAAATTCATTATTTCCTGATTTCCTTTCAAAACCTTTGAGCATGAAATTGTATTCCTTAAAATAAATACAGACAAATAAGTGTTTCTCTCTTAAAGCACTGTGACAAGAAAAACTGAAATTCTATCCCATTCGTGTTTTGCTAAGTATTCAGAAACCTTAGCGTGTAGAGGTGGTAACCTCTATACGCTATATCTAGGTGGTAACCTCTATATCTAGTTGAGAAGGTGGTAACCTCCTTCTTCCTTCTTGCATATAGGATACTATGATGTGTCTTCTGGATATGTCTTGAGTTTTTGGAGTTGCTACTTTACATTCGTTATAAGAAACTCGTTTGTTTAAATTTAGTTTCAGTTGATTTTAATATCATATTCAGAACTACCCTAAAAGATAGGGAGGTTGCTGCCTTCCTCAACTAATTGTAGTAATATTTAAAGTATAAAAGAATCCTAAATGTTTATGTGCAAAATCATCTTAATTTACTGCGACTGCTCAGAATTTACTACAGCACCAAGCTGCCTGAGGTCAACACAGTTACGCGCGCTCCTCCTCTATCCCAGTCTGTTCAAAACCTACCTCTTCGCACCCTCCTAAGAAGTCCCTATTTCACTTAAATCTTTCGCTGTGACATCCTCCCATTCCATTCGGGGATAACCTGCTTTTCGTTTGGCTCTAGATGGTTGGCCGACAAAGACGATTTTAAATTTGCTTATTAATTATCACTTTCTATTTTCTTTTATACATTATAGACGTTATACTTATCACGATAAGAAAAACGGAAGATCAAGCACAGGGGCTTTGCGTGGTGTATGTGCTTGTGCCAATGGTGGCTCTTGTGATCCGGCTGATAGACAATTTAATACTTTAATTCCCTGGTGCCTTCCTCATACTGGTAACAGACATAATCATTGGGCTGGCCTTTATGGAAGACTTGAATGGGATGGCTTCTTTTCAACAACTGTAACAAACCCCGAACCAATGGGAAAACAGGTCAGTTTTTTATTGTTTTTTGTCTCTCAGTTGTACGTTTTTCAACATCATTTTGGGGTCTTCTATGATACAAACTATTGTTTAGACACCTATCAGATTTTCCCTCTTTTTTCAGTTTTTTTATTACTCGCCTACAAGAGAGAATCTTTTACGCGAAAATCGTAGAGAATCTTTGATCAGAGAGAGGTGGCAAAAACTCAGTAAATTGGGTTTTTGCTAGTCAAAAAGAACACTAACCTGGCTTTTTGGCTTGATCGGTATTAACATAGATTAATTTAAAAACCAAAGTTTTTTCCGAGGGAAGTAAAGAGCGAAGTTGAAACTTAAAACGAACAAAAATGTATGCTTCTCAGCTTATCTAACATGTGTCAATAAAATCACTACAAATAAATCAACTGGTGATATTTCCCTATGTTTGTAGGATTACAGAAAACTAGCGCTTTACTGAAAACACAAAAGTCAAGTATAAGAAAGTCAAGTATTATGATAATTAAAGTTTCGAACCAAATATTTTACTTTATCCTGATAAGCCAGTATCAAAGTTTTATCCCAAATAACTATCAAGATATTTTGGATGAATAGGAAAAGAACAATAAGCAGAAACCAAAAAGAAGAAGCCACTTCACAGCTAGTCAAAAAATCACTAAGCGGGCTTTTTGGCTTGATCGCTTAATAGTGGAGTTAGTTACCAAGTTAGTGTTGAGGTGCGGAAAAAAGGCGACTAATTCGTTATTATAAAAACTTTGTGGTTACGAACTGTAAGTAAGGAGCGACTCTGATCAATAGTAACCGAAAATCTAAAAAGGGAATTTTGATACCGATTGATATATCAAAAGAATTGGCTTATTATGCTGATTTCAAATATATAAGTTTCATCAAGTTTAGTGTTATCCATCCAAGGCTACAAGCCGGAGAAACTTTGCCGGATTTTTTAAAAAGGAAACACCTCTAAAAGTCCAAGAATCTTAATGAACATTACAGCATCATATTCGTCAGAAAGCCCTACTGTAGAGGTTTCAAGCTCCTATCTACCAAAAAGTGTTTTTTTTTTTTGCTTTTTGCCAGGAGAAAGATAACGGATGCGTGGTTTTTTTGTGTTTTTTTTTCTAGGGGTAATCACATAAACCCAGTGATACTAGAATATCGGGAGGAGGCTCATTTGAACTGAAGTTAAAAGTTCTAGTGTCCTTTTTAAGTGACCAAGTGGAGGCGACGTGGCCCCCTTCCACGCCCCTTTCCCCTCAAAATTGTCCAATCGAATTTTGAAATAGCCATTTTGTTCTGTTTGAGCTGAGGTCAGACAATGGGGTACCCAAAATAATCTGTAAGCAATTTCTCTGGGAAACATCTGATAAATCTTCCTTCACTTTTTGAAGCCCCCGCCCTTCAGAACCATACCTGACCACAGTTATCACTGTAGCTTCCAATATTCTAATCTTAGTGTGCGAACTTATCTTCTTATTCTTCCAAACATTTTTCAACTGTGAAAAAAACCATGGCCTTAGCTATTCTACATTTAACATCTTCACTGCACCCGCCATCTTTGCTAACAATAATACCTAAGTAAGTGAGTCTTTCCCCTTGATCAATCTTTTCGTTGCCAAAGATCCCGTTTTCACCTTCACTTATTCCTAGTCTTAGAGACTTTGAAACCTTTAAAAGTTCGTTCATTTGGCTAACATTTTCATTTAGAATACTTAAATCACCAATATAATCTAAGTCTAAGATATTTTTACTTTTCCAACTGAATCCATATTCTCCCGTTGACTTTGTTGTGGTTCTTAGGACAAAGTCCATCCAAATAATCCTTATAAATGAGGATAGGACGCATCCCTGCTTAACTCCTGGTACAATACGAAAACACCTGCTAACGTCATTTCCTTAACCGCAGCAACTTTATGCTCGCACATAGACTCGTCATTTTAACATGTTTATCTTGTATGCCATACAAGGATAGGACCTTCGATAAAAAATTATTTCATGGTAAAAGTTTTTTTAAATTAATGTTAGTTAAAAAGCCTGCAAACTGTTATTATTGTTTAGGGATTTAATCGTTTTGGCCTCCAAACTTTCAACTAGTTTTGACATACGAGGTATTTTTATAATCCTTTTTTTTTCAGAGGTAAAAGGAAAGAAAATGTAACGAATATTCTTAGTCTCTTTTCATGTTTAGGATAAGGCACTAAAAAAAGATAAAAAAAAATCATTTTCTTCCAAGTTTTAATGTAATATTAATGAAGATCAAAGACCTCTGCAAGTCCTAACTGTATAATTTAAATGAGAGTTTTTAGTTATTTTCCGCCTATTTTTCCTTTTTTTGTAATTGTAATACATCTCACGAATTTTTCTTTTCTAGTTTCAAAGTTGAGAGAATAATCCCTATTCAGAAAGGTTACATTACTTCTGATGTTGGAAAAATACATATCATGGAAGTAACCATGTGCACGGTCTTTAAAGTCAGAGCTGTCCTTAGGGAATGGGCGCACATTTAACAAAATTATCCAATCCCTGCTACAGACCGGTTCAACAGAACCCCACCTGAAAAAAAATAGCTTTTTATCTGATAACGCACTTCTCATCAGGCCAAAGGGAGGCAAAGCATCTTCCCTCCGAAAAAATTATCTGATCGCCTCTCCGCAAATGTTTATTGTGTTATTTTATATTGACGATTTCTTTATATCCGGTTTATCTTCATCAGGGGTTTGCCTTTTGTGAACGCAGCTGTAGCCTACATGATTTTCAATGTATTTCTTGTTGTATCGTAATCTATGTCTACTTTGAGATAGGCGTGATAAGCTTACTTTTAATTTGGCAAATATTACTTTTTAAGTCAAATATTTCTCCGTTTAATTTGGTAAAAGCCCCTGATATTCGTTAATACACTATTTTTCGCGACCAGTTTTGGTGTGCAATTTGATGCTTCTTATTAACCACTTTACTGTAATCAGCCCTTGCAGATTTATTGGTAAAATCGCTGAAAACCAGAGGATTCATCCGTGTTCGTGTTTTTGGGGTAATATATTTAGTGTATCAAATGTATAATTAATGTTATTTACTGTGCACCGTGTTGGATGAGTTTAGAGAAGTGTTTGAAAATTACATGTAAGTGAGTGTTTTACATAATCTAGCTGTATGCATGTGTAAAACAGGGATATGTTGGATAAAAAGAGGAAATGAAGCAAATGCTTTGCCACATGCACTGTAGAGATATAAACAGTACGATCATTCCCCATCTCAACCATTAGACAAAGTCGGATCAAGATGCAGCTGCTCCAGAGAACATATAAACCAGAAGAAACATAAACGACATAAGATTTTTTCATGGGTAGGCAAGCATGTGGCATCGGTATTCACAGTGTGGAGAACAGGAAAAGAAATAAGAGAAATCGAGCTTCTAGGAGATAAGGAAGAATGCAATACGTTTAAGAGATTAAAAAAAAGGAAAATAATTGTTATGGCAGTAATAATGCAAAAGGTAAAGATAACGTTGGTTTAAAAATAGAAAGAAAAACAAAGAATGAATTTATAAGGATAATCAAGGTGAAAATAAGTTTTATTTGAAGAATGCCATAACGTGAGGACATTTGATTAGGAGATTTGGTGCTTCCCATTGATATTTCAGTTCCATAGTCTTATCAATTTTTTTTCAAAGGGAAATTATGTGGTCGGCATGAATGCAGACTCGTGGCTAAATTAAATTTAGTCACTTCCTTTTTCTTAGAAGGTGAAGTTATTTATGCCAAGACAGTTAAAACGAGAACTAAATATAAAGAATCAAAATAAAAAAACAAGAAACTCAACCCCCTTTCTTTTTCCAAAAAGAAAATCCTAGAAATACGCATGACTAAAATCATTTGATTTGGCATCTGCAAAAGTCTTTTGCTATGTCATGTTAAAGCTTAATAATTAAGCTACAGAAAATTATACAATCAAGGCCAATGGTGGATCTAGTAAAGGGCCTTAACCCCTCCCTCTGGCTCCAAACATTCCCTGGACAAAAAAGTTAGATTGGCACCTGGCGATCAACTTGGTAACTAGAATGATTAAATAATTTTAAATAATGTTAAGGCAGTTCTGAAACATTCCAGGTTTACACCAAACTTGCACGTAACCTGAAACAGGAATGATAATTTTGAAGACATTCTTATGGCCCAAAAATGAGTGTAAAAGAGGAAAAATTCAAGGGAATATTTTTCCTTACCAAGAAGAAAAAAGTATTGGTGCTCCATGGCACAATATTACTATAAAAAACCACAGATTATTGTGAAACCTAATAGATAATCTGTGCTAAGGCTATTAGCCCTTTGTGGTAAAACATTTTGTGGCAAATTTCACATAGTCCCGCCATTTTGTGGATCCCTCTCCCACTATTTATAAAATTTTGGTTATGTCCCTGTTGCAGTGTTGATTAGAAGTTAGGACTAGAAATTTCCGTATTTCCTAAAATGTAATCCAAATCCCCGTTTAGAAATCCTGGATAGGCCACTCAGTTATGTCATAAGTCATACCTGTGAGATGGGACATTAGCGAACCACTTCGCCGGGTCACCCCATTTATTTCTGCTTTCGCAAGCACAAATAATACGAATTTGCACCATTATTCAAATTTGTTCGAGCTAATGAGAAATTTAGAGTAGACTGTTTAAACCAAGTTTACATAGAGAAAATGGGAGGACCTTTTATACGCACCGAGACTTCAGTAGACAAATACTTCTGATTATGATCGTGCTGATTAAATTTCTCTACAGTGGCCACATGAATAGTCTGAATATATGTTATATTATGTTCGTATTTATGTGTTTATGGCATAACGGCTTGACTTTTTAGGGTCGTGTCCTTCATCCAGAACAAAACCGTGTGGTTAGTGTTCGTGAGTGTGCCCGATCTCAAGGATTTCCAGATACCTATAAATTCTATGGAAACATAATTGATAAACATAGACAGGTAAATTTATTTTGTTGACTTTTCTTATTTTGTTGGCCTAATTTCAGGTGTCAGATGTTGCTATCATTCTGGTCTACCTGAACCTGTCTATATACCTCTTTAAGTTACAAACCTATTGGGGACGAATCAAATTGTAAACTAGAATTAGCCTAAAACATGTTTTCTGCTTTTAAGTCCTGGTCAAGAAACTTAATTTTAAAGCTAATTGGACAGACCAAAATACAAGGACCAATTTGTATACCCGAATTCTGTTTGGCTTTGAGTTCAGAATGATCAGAAATGTTCAAAGTTAAGTAACTGGGCTGAGCAAAAGTATTACAAGTCTTACGGCCCCCTCTTGGATGAAGCAGCTTCTTTTTAAGTTTTGGTTCCCTTGACCCAATTGCTTATGGATGTAAGTTCAAACTTTCAAGAGAAATGGTTGACCCTTTTTCGGATTAACTAATAGGAGACAAAAACGCTTTTGTACCCGTATTTCTTTCCTAACCATAATATTTCGAGTCCTCCCATAATATTCCCTGAAACCTGAACTCGATCCGTCTACTTTTTCCTGAAATATTAAAGATACTGTTTTTTTTTTTTTTTTGCATGGATTAAAACTTATAGGCAGATCAGACACGCTTTTTTTTCTTTCTTTTTTTCCACACACATATTCTCCCTGTGAATGCTAAACATGAAGGCTCCTTGCCCCTCTCCTAACCATGCGAAAAATCTAAAGCTCAATTCTCCCCTGTCGTTTCTGAGGTTTCGTAGTTTTGTCATTGTGATGACCTGAATGTATAGTTTCTTTCGATTTGCTTGTGCCACTCTCCCCAAGTCAAAGTTTGAAATACAGCTTACCCCCTAAAGTCCGCTGAAAATTTCAGATCAATCATCTAAATTGGCTTTGAGACAATCTAAGTATAGTATTTTGATAAAATGGGTGCACATAACTCCTTTTGTTCTGTATCGCTACCTCGCCGAGAATATATTACAGTCCTAGAAGGGTCCGTAGTGCAAAAACGTTAATCAGAATGCCAAATCTTTAGACCCTTGGATCTGAGGAAAGACATTTTTAGATCTCCCCTTACACACCTTATGCCAAGTCAAAACTTGAGATTGACTAAAACTCCTTACAAGCAATACTTGAGGTCTGTTTGTCCCCAAAGACTCCCTGAAAAATAAAATTTGATTCCTCAAGCCATTGCAAAGATTTTGGAAATGTGCTATTTTATCGTCCTCCTACCACATAGTGCGTTTTGATTTACCTCACTACTTAGATGTGAAAAATTCTAAATCCTATGGGGAATTCTGGTGGGAAAACGTTAGGGGGAGTGAAGGCATATTTACGCCACATGCCTTACCCAAGGAAAAGTGTGAAGTCCCCTTCCCCCCCCCACACACCCGGCCGTGCTACCTGAAAGTTTGAACTGTATCCCCCAATCATTTTTCGAGATATTGCCCCTACCACAAGTGAAAATTTGAGAGCTACTTGAGCCCCTTCCATCACTGTCTCTAAGTTCTAAATAGATTCATAGAGTCATTCTCAAGACACTACAGATGATTGGAAAACTCGAGTGCACGTAGTTTTATTTGATTTATTCAGGGACGTGTGTTGTTCTTGAATTATTGCCTTGTGAAAATTCGGAAATCTTGAATTAGCGAATGATCCCTAAGTGCTTTTCTATTAAAATCTATGTCTGAAAAATGTTTAATCTACAGAATCTTTGTGTCATTGCCCCTGAGGCTGTGGGGGCTTTAAAAAATGAAAAACAGCTCAGCAAAATCAGCTAACTTTTCCGCATAATCAGGGGCTTTATCTGGGCCTGTTAGAAGGACCGGGATATATTTGTATTGGTAGCGGTTAGTATATTTGGAAAAACGTTTATCAATTTGTTTGTTCATCTTTTATCTAATGTATTATTAAAAAAGGAAAAATTAACCAAAAATAGTGATGAAATTAGGAATCGAATGGTACCACCGTTTCGTTATTATAACCCAGTGTTTATTTTTGAAAAAGTATCTTGCAGCAAGATTACCAAAATGTGCGAATCTTTTGATCAATTAAATACCAGCTGATTCCTGAAAATCTCAACCCCCCAACTTTTGGAACGAACAAATCGATGTAGGATCAAAAGTGGATACAGAACGAAATCTTGGAGGGGGGGACGTAATTATGGTGGCAGCAATATTTTCAACCCAGAAAAACACGGACCAGGGTCCATAGTAGCCAAAAAATGGAAAACGTTTAAACTGGCTAGTGAGAAATAATTGCCATTTTTCACTGATACAGGAATGGTAACTATTTTTCCACTAGTCCGAATAGTAAATCTATATTTGAAATATGTTTATGGGAGTTTTAGGCTATTTTTAGAAAAATAGCCTAAAACCCCTAAAAAGTGACGTCGGATCGAAACAAAAAGTACACTATTGGAATCGCCATGGTCGAAGACTATACAGGAAGCTTACAAGGAAAATCACTTTTTTGCCTGGGTACCAGTGATGTGTCCTCTTTTTTTTCTTCACTACTAGGGGGACACTGGAGCATGGGCACCCATAGACTGAATTTTAGGGGGGGGCTTACCAGGTCTAATCAGCACTTCTAGTGCTGTCAGTTTTAATTCAGAGTTCAAACTGCCAACATCTAAATTGGATATTGCATGAACATTATTAATTCAGTAAATTTTAGGTGAAGAAACAAAAATTTCGCAATAGGGATTATAGTGACGTATAATTCCTACATATACTTATTGACTTACATATTATTTTGCCTGTCAGAAACAATCTTATTGACCTTGGACTGAATTTTGGATTATGATTGTGAACTCGCTTTAGCCGGATAGTGTTGGAGGATAATATTTTTATATCACCCTTATTGAATTTTTTCAAAGACAGTTAATGAACAAACTTGATAAAGATACGATTATAAAGCATGCATCAAAGTTTTTTAGTAAAGATTCCCTCAGGGAAACGATGGAATTGTGCAAAATTGTTTTTTGGACAGATATCGCAGAGACACGTACAGGAACCCATCCAGCAATTGCCTTTTTCAATGATATTTGATTTGCTTGATAACTGATTGAGAGCCAATGAAACCTTGCCCAAATATGCCATTCTGGATCCATCGGACGTGCCGTTAATACCTAACGAGTCAAATACTATTATAGCATGTCGTTTGAACGATACTGTTAGAATGCTGAACTTTTTTATGGAAAAGCAAGAAACTTCATGCACCATCCCTCCTGTCCCAGTTCAGTGGCCATCCGCTTCCCAATTGTGCCTACAACAGTCCCTACAACAGGTGCTTAAAAATTTACCTGAAGAGCTAAAATCAAGAATCCCTGTAAAGCAGCGTGAATTTATACAGAAAATCAACTGTGCCGAGAAGGTAAAGCATGTTGAGCTGAAGCGTGATTGCCTTATCTTGCATATGTCCGATGAAGCCGCTGCCCTAAGTATACCAGCAGTTATTCCTCCAGGCCTAAATATTCGCTCGAAAGTGATAAAAAATGAGCATTTAGAAATAATTCGAATCGATAAGGATTTTGATATGTCTACTATACCTGGTTTGGTTACTAGCGTTACAAATGGCAGACGTTTTGGTCATTCTTCTGTGGTGCGGCTCACCTTTAGTAGCAAGGAGGATCATGAACACGCCCTAAGATTCGACATCAAAATTGAATATTGCTTTGTTCCGTGTTTTGAAGCCCTTGACTAGGCCCAAACTGTATTTTAAGTGCCAAAACTCTGACTATATAGCTCGCGATTGTGCAAACGAATCGAAGAGCAGTGGATGTTGCGAAAGTGATCACAGTAGCACTCGTGAGAGCCCGTGTACGGCAACTACCGTGAAATAACGTCAGCAGCAGTTTTATCTGTCCCAAGATTAAGAGGCTTGCAGCTCTCAGTGATAATCTGGCTCCCCAGTTATACCCCCGAGTTCCTTCCGGTAAAAGACGATGAAAAGTAATGATTCAACTAGTGTTAAGCTTCTGTTCCATAATATTAATGGTGCCAGAGAAAAGCTAAATGTATTAGCTTTCACTTTTGGTCTGTTTAATATAGTGTGCATCGTCGAACACCTACTAAATTCGGATAATGCTATGCGGATTGAACTGTCAGATGACCATGATTTTTTTTTATTCGTCCTGCTAAAACATCGCAGGGCCCACCGTCAGGTGGTCTCGCAGTTGCTATACATAGAAAGTTTCAGAGTAAATTAGTTGATACTAATGATTTATTTATTGCTGTTGATTTAGGAGGTGTAACTGTATTGTGAGCATACATGCCAACTTAAAATCGTAATGCTACTTCAAATCATAAAATCGCGTTAGCAAGTGTCAGATTATCTAAAGTCACGCATTAAATTAGGGCACCAGGAAAAAAACTTTTGCTTTGCGGAGACTTTAACACAGATTTTAAAAATGATAATGCTTCCCTTTCTCAGATGTTAAAAGCCTCTTTTCCATCTCACCTACATATTTTACATAAAGATCAAACTTACACGTATCTGCACAATTCCTGTAGTACCTCGGATTTGGATTTTATTATAACAGATCTTCAAGAATCGGCGAGCCTTAATGTACATGTATCACAAGATTTTTAATTAGTGACCATTCACATCTAGAACTGTCTTGCCCTCTTCCAGCGTCTTTAAGTGGTGGATCAGGGGTGAGAAAACGGTTCACAAAGAGGTCGTGGGATAAAATAGATATAGAGTTGTATCAAGAAAATTTAAATTCTATGTTGCGTAAAATTAAGATGCCATATCACCTTCTTTGTTCTTCGCGTCGTGGGGACCCCATGGATGTTGATTGTTACCTTGCTGAAATATCACATTCTCTAAAGGTTGCCGCATATGTTGCCGTCCCTACTGAATCAGTAAAAACTAACACGCGTAAAAGGGGATGGTCTGATTTTCCTGGGTTAAAGGAAGCCAAACTCTATCATCGTTTTTGGTATGGAATATGGAAGGATTGCGATAGACGTCGTTCAGGTATAGTTTTCGGTTTAGTTAAATGGACGAAGCAGAATTTTCAGAATGTTGTGAAAAATTGGAAAAAATGCCAATTTGAAAATTTATCACAGTCAATACAGGATAATTCACAGCTTTTGTGGAAAGAGGTTACTAAACTTACACGTTCCACTTCAACCCTGAAAAATCAAATTACCAACACTGAATGGCATACTTATTTCTCATCAATATATGCTTGAGACCCACCACCAATTGACACAGATTTCCATGGAATATTGCAGAAACAATTGTCAAAGCTGAATCCCCAAAAAATTACATCACTAATGCACCTTCTATGATATTAACTCACATTCGTCTTCTTCAAATAGGCAAAGCCCCTGGTGTGCATGGTCTGCAAGTAGAGCATTTGAAGTACGGTACATTTGTGGTGTTCGAACACTTAGCTCTGTTATTTCAAATAATTTTGTCCCAACAGTATGTCCCTAAGACTTTATGTGAAGGGCTAGTTACATGTGTGTCTAAAAAGAATAAGGATCCCGCGCTATGCAATTCATATAGACCTATAACCATATGCTCTGTGCTTAGCAAGTTACTTGAAAAAATAATTTGCCCGTTTCTACGGGAAAAATGTGATTTTGGGGGTCATCAATTTGGTTTCAGGCAAGATTTGGGAGTCCAAAATGTACATTCTGTGTTCTTGTCTATAATGGAACGTGACAAGATGATGAAGACGAGTCTGTATGTATGCGCGATTGATATAGCTAAGGCTTTTGATTCAATTTTGCATTCACAATCTTTAGTTGCTCTGTTGAATAGCGGAACTAGCGGCTTTATTTGCGCGTGCCTTTGGACTTGGTACCAGAATTCAATAGTCCGGGTCCGTTCTAGTGACGGTTTGACATGTCCCATTCCTAGAAAACGCGGGGTAAAGCAGGGCTCAGTTTTAAGTCCATTAATATTCAACAATGCACTTAGAACTCCAACGAGAAACATCCCACTCTATATTATTGATGATCATATCGATATTAGTCACCTGTCGTATGCAGATGACATGCTTCTTCTTGCTGATAACCTGTCATCAATGGAAAGGGCTTTTGAGGCTCTTCAGGCTAGTTTTTCTAATATTGGCCTTGCTATTGAATCGTCGAAAACTGAGTTTACGATTGTGAAACAGAATGAAAAGACACATTCAGAGTCCCTTAAAGTAGGCTCGATCGCTCTTCCCAAGTCTGATTCACTCAAGTATTTAGGTGCTCACTTTGGTTCATCGATAAGAGCGACACGCACTCTGGTTATTAATGAGTTGAAAAAGAAACTTCGCAAAACATATGGTTTGCTAGCAAAAGTTAAAAGGTAATTTGACAAGTCCACAACTCCATGTTTGCACCGCACGTGTTTTTCTAACTCCTGTTTGGAAACTTTTTTGTCACAGAAAAGAAACAAATTAGGGTTCAATTTTACTGGTTTGCTAAATTCTTTATTGGTATTCATCTATGGTTCCGAAACTCATACATTTGTAAAAAATACCATGTCTTTGATATATCTGAGAAGTTGGAAGAATTATCGGCTCGATTTGAAAACCGTTGCAAGAAAATATCAGATTTTCCGCTTAACCATCTTCTTCATACGGTGGAGTAGAAATCTAGTCCCCGGTCTGAGTAGTCTTTTATGTTTTGGTTATTTTTCTCGTCAGTGGTGGTTGCCACTTTGCTGTACAGCTGATGATTTTCCGTGTTTTGTTCTTTTCTTTTTATAGCTCCTTTAGTGCATTATTGTTTTAATGTAGCGAAAAAGGGTAACAAATGTGTATGTGTTTGTGTGTATGCATGGATATATTTGTATGTATGTATGAATGTGTATATGTGTATGTATATGTATGTATGTGTATATATGTTTGTATGTATGTGTATGTATATGTATGTATATAGTAAGGAGAAGTATGCCCCATGATTGCTGAGGTGCCAACGTCACCGTGACGTTACTAGTAATCAATAGCAAAAAAAAGCCTCTAATGTCTCATCTCGTTGTTTTTAATGTATATTTTATGAGCCATAGGATTTTTTCTGTGAGGCATACGATTTATTTGCCATTTGATGACCGACGTAGGAATTTATTAGACTTTCTGTTTAACCTTTATGATATATAGATGGATAGTTAGGTCCAGTATTTTAGTGTTGATTTAAGTTCCCACAGTTGATTTAAGTTTCCACTTATTTGTCTTTTTTTTCTCGTTAGACATGTTGGTACTGTATTCGTTAACTATTTTGTGTTTCTTTTCTCTTTTTTTTCTCTCTTTGTTTGTACTCTCTAGTGCATTTATAATGTATTGATAGATGGTAAAATGAACTATTGTTATTAGTATTATTATACTTGAAATCTCAAGACAAAATATCATGGGCAGCGCGATAGCGCTGCCTAAGTAAAGAGCAATGTGGGCACAATGTAATGTTTTTTGTTTTTTTTTAGACCAGGGCATTTCTTATAGATAGAAATGTCATAGGAACTTCAAAAGAGCTCATTGAGGGCAGCTAGCTCCCCCTCCCCCATGTCAATCACTTACCCAAACACATCCAATCAAAATTTTGAGATAGCCATTTTGTTCAGTGTAGTTTTAAGGTCTGGAAATTTATACTTTGAGAATGACACCCCCCCCCCCCACGCACACACAACCCTCAGAGCAAGGGTTATAAGTTATGCCCTGTGGGGATATAAGGTTTTTTTTATAGAAAGGGGGCTCATTTGATTGGTAATCAGAAGTTCAACTGGTCTTTTTAACAGTCAAAATTGATTGGAGGTCATCCAGCCCCATACACCAATTATTTCCCCAAAAATATTCAATAATAATTTTTTAGATAACTATTTTGTTCAGTGTAGTTAAAAGGTCCGAAAATTATGTCTTTGAAGATAACTCCCCCCCCCCCCATACAACCCTCAGGTCAAGGGTTGTAAGCTACGCCCTGGGGGCATATAAAGTTTTTTATAGAAATGGTGTTCGTATAAACTTCAAAGAGGGCTCATTGGATTGGTAATCAGAAGTTATAGTGCTCATTTCAAGAGTTAAAGTGATCAGAAGGCATATAGCTCCCCCCCCCACACACACACACACACGTCGTATTTTCCAGAAACGCATCTGATAGAAATTTTAAGATGGCCATTTGTTGTCGTAGAAACTTCGACAAGGGCTCAGTCGGTTGGTAATCGAAAGGGCTAGTACCTTCTTTAATAGTCAAAAGTAATTGTAGGGCACCCCCCCCCCCTCACTCCCATCATTTTCCCAAACACTTCCAGTCAAAATCTTGAGATAGTTATTTTGTTTGACGTAGTTTAAAAGTCCAGAAATTATGGCTTTGAGAATGAGAACCCCTCATGGTCCTTAGGGCAAGGGTTGTAAGGTATGCCCCGAGGGCATCTAAGGTTTTTATGGAAATAGAGGTCGTATACACTTCGGAGGGGGCTCATTGGATTGGAAATCGGAAGTTGAAGACCCATTTTTAAGAGTCAAATTTATCGGAGGGCAGCTAACCCCCCCCCCTCAACGTCATATTTTCCCCCAATGCATCCGATGGAAATTTTAAGATAGCCATATGCTCAAAAGTAGTCCAAAGATCTCATAACACAGCCTTTGGGGTTGACACAGCCCCCAAAGAATGGGGAGAAGAGTTGTAAGTTATGCCCCAGGGGCATATAAGGTTTTTATTAAGAGGTGGTCTTGTGAACTCTAGAGGAGGCTCATTTAATTGGAAATGCACACTTCTAGTTTCATTTGAGAGTCAATCGTGATGGAGCGAAAATAGCATATAAGCAATATAGTGGCAGCACCACTCTATAATAGATAGAAATATCATTGAAACATTTAAAGAAGCTAATTCGATTCAAAATTAAAAGTTCTAGGGTTCTTTCTAAGAGTAAAAAAAGATTGGAGGGAAATCAGTAGGGAGGCCATAACGAATATGAACGGGAGTCCATATATGGGCATAGAATACTGACAGAAGCTTAAAACATTTCCGGATAAGAAAGGTACTATTTGGTACTTTAAAGCACCATTTTCAAGGTCGATTAGTTGTTATTTGTAGGTGTAATGACTCCGGGACGAAGTTTGCACATGCGCATTGACGGTACAATGTATTGATCGACTCGAGGGGAACTGGATTTCTGAGAAATTGATTTACATAATCGGCGGGAAAGTGTTGATCAACATAGGGGAATTAAGAAAACAATATGGCTTCTTTGATTTTTAGGTCTGAGAGATAAACGGTCTTTAGTGACAGAGATAAATTGATATTTTATTTTAAAATATGGCTTCTCAGATCTTTAGGCTTAGCGATAAATTAATATTCTATCGAAGCCTTAATAGAGTAACCAAGAGATGAAGAGATTAACGCGGGAATTTTTTCCTGGGAATTTCAAATGTGACAGCGCAGGGATGCCAAAACAAAAGGAATACGCAGAAATTACGTTTAGGGATTATTTGGGCGAAACTGTTTGAGACATTTTAGAAGATGACTTGGGCGAAACAGTTTGAGACATTTTAGAAGATGGTTTGGGCGAAACAGTTTGAGACATTTTAGAAGATGATTTTAGAAGATGATTTGCGGTGAAACTCTGTGGTCGTTATAATACACAAGTTCCATTTGAACTTGTGTGAACACGTTCCACTTGAACCGGGCCTCCAAAGCCCCCCGGGCCCCCAAAGGGCTCCCAGAGCCCCCAAAGGGCCCCTGGGACCCCCAAAGGGGCCCCAAAGAGCCCCCCTCCCTAGTTCAGAGTTTTAGTTTGATATTAGCTTACAGTTTTAGTTGGAGTTACAGTTTAGTTTAGTTATAGTTCAGAGTCTAGAGTTTCAAGTTAGACTCTCAGCACTTAGAGTTTTAGTAAGTTGTATTTTATTTTAGTTTTATTTAAGGGTTTTGAACTTGTCGTTTAGTTTTAGCTAAACATTTTAGTTTAGAATTTTAGCCTAGAGTCTTAGCTTACAGTTTTTCGTTGCACTTTTATTTTAGTGTAGTATTAGTTAATAGTTTCAGTTTAGAGTTGTAGTTTCGTTTTAGTAAAGAATATTAGTTTAGAGTTGTAGTTTAGTTTTAGTTTATAGTTTTAGCTTAGAGTCTTAGCGTAGAGTTTTAGCTATAATTATAGTTTAGTTTAATTTTAGTTAAGAGTCTAATTTAGACTTTAGAGTTTTAGTTAGAGTTATAGTTTAGTTTTAGTTAAGAGTTTTAGTGTAGAGTTTCAGTTTGGTATTATCTTACAGTTTTAGTTAGAGTTATAGTAGTTAAGAGTTTTAGTTTAGAGTTTAGAAGTTTACTTTAGAGTCTTAGCTTAGAGTTTTAGTTAGAGTTATAGTTTAGTTTAGTTTTAGTTAAGAGTTTTTGTTCAGAGTTTAGAGTCTTAGCTTAGAGTTTTAGTTAGAGTTATAGTTTAGTTTAATTTTTGTTCAGAGTTTTAGTTTAGAGTTTCAGTTTGGTATTAGCTTACAGTTTTAGTTAGAGGTATAGTAGTTAAGAGTTTTAGTTTAGAGTTTTAGTTTAGTGTCTTAGCTTAGAGTTTTAGTCAAAAGTTTTTTGTTTCAAGATTAGAGTCTTAGCTTAGAGTTTTAGTTCTATTTATAGTTTAGTTATAGTTGAGAACTTAGAGTTTTAGTTTAGAGTCTTAGCTTAGAGTTTTAGTTAGAGTTTAGAAGTTTTAGAGTTTAGAGTTTTAGTTTAGTTTTAGCTAGGAGCTTTAGTTTAGATCTCTAGTTTAGTTTTACTTAAGAGTTTAGTTTAGAGTTTATAGTTTTAGTTTGCAGTTTTAATTTAAAGTTTTAGTTAGAGTTACAGTTTTAGTTTAGTTTTAGTTTAGATATTGGAATTTTAGTTTTGATTCTTAGCTTAGAGTTATAGTTAGAGTTATAGTTTAGTTTAGTTTTAATTCAGAGTTTTAGTTTAGAGTCTTAGCTTAGAGTTTTAGTTTGACTTATAGTTTACTTTAGGTTTAGTTAAGAATTTTAGTTTAGAGGTGTTGTTTAGTTTTAGATAAGAGTTTTAGTTTAGAGTTTAGAGTTTTCGTTACAGTTTTAGTTTAGTTTTAGATAAGAGTTTTTGTTTAAAGTTTCAGTTTGGTATTAGCTTAAAGTTTTTGTTTAGAGTTTAGAGTATTAGCTTAGAGTTTTAGCTAGAGTTTAGAGTTTTAGTTTAGAGTCTTAGCTTAGAGTTTTAGTTCTATTTATAGTTTAGTTTAGTTTTAGTTGAGAATTTAGAGTCTTAGCTTAGAGTTTTTGTTAGAGTTATAGTTTAGTTTAGTTTTAGTTAGGAGTTTTAGTTTAGATCTCTAGTTTAGTTTTACTAAAGAGTTTTAGTTTAGAGTTTATTGTTTTAGTTTACAGTTTTAGCTTAGATATTGGAGTTTTAGTTTTGAGTCTTAGCTTAGAGTTATAGTTAGAGTTATAATTTAGTTTAGTTTTAATTCAGAGTTTTAGTTTAGAGTCTTAGCTTAGAGTTTTTCTTAGAGTTATAGTTTAGTTTAGTTTTAGTTAAGAATTTTAGTTTAGAAGTGTTGTTTAGTTTTAGATAAGAGTTTTAGTCTAGAGTTTTAGTTAGAGTTATAGTTTAGTTTAGTTCTAGTTTAGAGTCTAGAGTTTTAATTTAGAGTGTTAGTTTATAGTTTTAGTTAGAGTTATAGTTTACTAAACTAAACTAGATATCTAAACTAATGCTCCTAAATAAAACTAAACTAAACTATAACTCTAAAGTAGAACTAAAGTAAGCTATAACTCTAACTAAAGCTCTAATCTAACGCTATAAATTAAAACTCTAGACTCTAAACTAGAACTAAACTAAAACTTAAACTAAAACTCTAAACTAAAACTCTTATCTAAAACTAAACAACAACTCTAAACTAAAACTCTTACCTAAAACTAAACTACAACTCTAAACTAAAACCCTTAACTAAAATTAAACTATAAGTCTAAACTAAAACTCTTAACTAAAGTAAACTATAACTCTAACTAAAACTCTAAGCTAACACTCTAAATTAAAACTCTAGACTCTAAACTAAAACTAAACTAAACTATAACTCTAACTAAAACTCTAAACTAAAACTCCTATCTAAAACTAAAAAACACCTACAATCTAAAATTCTTAACTAAAACTAAACTATAACTCTAAGAAAAACTCTAAGCTAAGACTCTAAACTAAAACCCTGAATTAAAACTAAAATATAACTAAAACTAAAACTCTAAGCTAAGACCCAAAACTAAAACTTTAATATCCAAACTAAACTATACTTCTAACAAAAAAACTCTAAGCTAAGACTCTAAACTAAAACTCTAAATTCTCACCTAAAACTAAAGTAAACTATAAATAGAACCAAAACTCTAAGATCAAACTCTAAACTCTAAGATAAGACTCTAAACTCCAAACAAAAACTCTTAACTAAAAGTAAACTAAACTATACCCCTAACAAAAAAAACTCAATTCTATGGCTATAAACTAAAACTGTAAATTATTAACTAAAACTATAGTAAATAATAAATAGAACTAAAATTACAAGCTGAGACTCTGACCAAAATCTCTAAACACTAGCTAAGACTCAAAGCTAATACACTGAACTCCCAACTAAAACTTTTAACTACTATAGCTCTAAGTAAACCTGTAAGCTAATATCAAACTTAAACTCTAAAATAAAACTCCTATCTAAAAATAAACTAAACTAAAAGTGCAATGAAAAAACTCTTAAGCTATGTCTCTAGTCTAAGACTCTAAGCTAAAACGTTTAGTTAAAACTAAACTACAAGTCCAAAGTAAACTATAACTATAACTAAAACTCTAAGCTAACACTCTAAATCAGAACTCTAGACTCTAAACTAAAACTAAACTAAACTATAAATCTAACTAAAACTCTAAACTAAAACTCTTATCTAAAACTAAACAACACCTCTAAACTAAAATTCTTAACTAAACTAAACCATAACTCTAAGAAAAACTCTAATCTAAAGCTCTGAATTAAAACTAAACTATAACTCTAAGCTAAGACTCAAAAGTAAAACTGTAAACTAAAACAATAAACTCTAAACTAAAACGCTTAAGTAGAACTAAGCTAGAGATCTAAACTAAAGCTCCTAACTAAAACTAAACTAAACTATAACTTTAACAAAAACTCTAAGCTAAGACTCTAAACTAAAACTCTAAATTCTCAACTAAAACTAAACTAAAATATAAATAGAACTAAAACTTTAAGCTAAGACTCTAAACTCTAAACAAAAACTTTAAGCTAATACCAAACTGAAACTTTAAACTAAAACTCTTATCTAAAACTAAACTAAACTAAAAGTGCAACGAAAACTCTAAACTAAAACTCTTATCCAAAACTAAACAACACCTCTAAACTAAAATTTTTAACTAAAACTAAAGTAAACTATAACTCTAACTAAAACTCTAAGCTAAGACTCTAAACTAAAAATCTGAATTCAAACTAAACTAAACTCTAACTATAACTCTAAGCTAAGACTCAAAACTAAAATCCCAATATCTAAACTAAAACTCAACTAAAACTAAACTAAAACTGTAACTCTAACTAAAACTCTAAAGTAAAACTGTAAACTAAAACTATAAACTCTAAACTAAACTAGAGATAAAAACTAAAGCTTCTAACTAAAACTAAACTAAAACTCTAAACTCTAGCTAAAACTCTAAGCTAATACTCTAAACTAAAACTCTAAATACTCAATTAAAACTAAACTAAACTATACATAGAACTAAAACTCTAAGCTAAGACTCAAAACTCTTAACTAAAACTCTAAGCTAAGATTCTAAACTAAAACTAAACTGTAACTCTAAACTAAAACTCTAAGCTAAGACTCTAAACTAAATCTCTAAATTCTAACTAAAACTCTAAGCTAAGACTCTAAATTCTAAATAAAAACTCTTAAATAAAACTAAACTAAACTATAACTTTAAGCTAAGACTCTAAAGTAAAACTCTAAACTCTTAACTACTATAACTCTAACTAAAACTGAAGGCTAATACCAAACTGAAACTCTAAACTAAAACTCTTAACTAAAACTAAACTAAAACTCTAAAGTCTAAACTAAGACTCTTTAACTAAAATTAAACTAAACTATAATTCTAACTAAATCTCTAAGCTAAGACTCTAAACTAAAACTCTTAACTAAAACAAAACTACAACTCTAAACTGAAACTCTTAACTAATACTAAACTAAAATAAAACGTTTAGCTAAAACTAAGCTACAAGTTCAAAACACTTAACTTAAACTAAAATAAATATAACTCTGACTAAAACTCTAAGTGCTGAGAGTCTAACTTGAAACTCTAGACTCTGAACTATAACTCCAACTAAAACTGTAAGCTAATTTCAAACTAAAACTCTAAACTAGGGAGGGGGCTCTTTGGGGGCCTTCGGGGGTGCCGGGGGATCCTTTGGGGTTGTAGGGGGCCTTTTAGAGGTTCCGGGGGGCCTTTTGGGGATGCCAAGGCCCCTTTGGGGTGCAGGGGGCCCTTTGGGGGCCCTGGGGGATTGGGGCCCTCTGAGGTTGGGGTAGGGGACCTTTCAACACTGTTCAAATGGAAGTTGTGTATTATAACGACCACAGAGTTTCACCTCAAATCATTTTCTAAAATGTTTCAAACTTTTTCGCCCAAATCATCTTCTAAAATGTCTCAAACGGTTTCGCCCAAATAATCCCTAAACGTAATTTCTGCGTATTCCTTTAGTTCTGGCATCCCTGCGCTGTCACATTTGACATTCCCAAGAAAACATTCCCTCGTTAATCTCTTCATCTCTAAGGTATTCTTGGTTACTCTATTAAGGCTTCGATAGAATATTAATTTATCGCTAAGCCTTAAGATCTGAGAAGCCATATTTTAAAAAAAATATCAATTTATCTCTGTCACTAAAGATCGTTTATCTCTCAGACCTAAAGATCAAAGAAGCCATATTGTTTTCTTAATTCCCCTTCGTTGATCAATAATTCCCCGCCGATTATGTAAATCAATTTCTCAGAAATCCAGTTCCCCTCGAGTCGATCAATATATTTTACCGTCAATGTGCATGTGTAAACTTTGTCCCGGAGTCATTACACCTAGAAACAACAAATAAATCGACCTTGAAAATGGTGCTTTAAAGTACCAAATAGTACGTTTCTTATCCGGCAATGTTGTAAGCTTCTGTCAGTATTCTATGCCCATATATGAACTCCCTTTCATATTCGTTATGGCCTCCCTACTGAAATCAGCCCGTCTCTCGAGCCAATTTATTTCCCAAACACATCTAGTTAGAATATTGAGACGAATATTTGGTTCAGCATAATAGAATGGCCCAGCAACTATGTCTTCGGGAATATTGGGGATATCAAACTCCGACAATTATGCCAAACTATGGATTCGTATAGAAAAAAAACCGAAAAGATATAAAATATTATTTTTTTCATGAAAATGACTTTGTCAATAAAAAACGAACAGAAATTAACCTAAAAATACTTTTTCCACAAAACAAATTTTTCAAAGAAAAGTAAAGAGCTCCATTAAGCCAAAGATTGGGCAGAAATGAAGTCAGGTAATCATCCAAGCGCAAAAATACCACAAATCATTTTCAATAAATAAATGAAACTCAAAATGAACAGAAATTAGAATAAGTAGCCGAGTCAAACTCGAAGCGAGCAAAAATTAAAGTAAGGCTGATAACCCCCATGCCTTTTCAAGACCAGAACATTATTTGCGCTTTACTGGAAACAAAACATATTTGAGTGTTTTCCTACTTTTTTTACCTCAGTTTTTTATTTTAAGGAATAAATATCAGTATTGATAAAGTTAACTGACAATCCACGGTATTTTTTTTTTTCAGTAAAGCCTAAGTTATGTTCTGGTCTTGAGAAGGCATGGGGGTTGTCAGCCCTAGTAATGTTAATTTTTGCTCGTTTTGAGTTTGACTCGGCAATTTATTTTAATTTCTGTTCCTTTTGAGTTTCATTTAATTGTTGATAGTGATTTGTGGTTGTTTCACGCTGGGAAGATTATTTGACTTTATTTCTGCCCATTTTTGGCCTAATAGAGCTCTTTACTTTTCTTTGAATACTTATTCTGTGGAAACTTTTTTAAATTAATACAAATGTATGACACCCTCATTCAGTCGGGGGGGGGGGGCAGACCCCCATTGCCCCCCCCCCCCCTCCCTTATGGGTGCCCATGCACTGGAGCATCCCAGAAAGCTTTTTAAAGGCTCATTTTAAATATGGTTGTCATATATATGTGTTTTTTTAATTAACAAAACATAATGTTAAAAATTAAATCCTTTTTTGTTTCAAAACATTGCATCTTTATATATAAGATGACATAACGCATGTATCTTTTGACAAGAGATGATACAACATGCGTATGTTTTGAAAATTGTTTTTCTGGAGTATGACGTAATATTTAAGTGATTCCGCTGCCCGGCTTCTTTAGGTATTCTATTTTAATATAGAGCGACTCAAAATTTGATGATATTACGTTTTCCAGAAAATTTGTGGAACTACAGTCATTATGTATTTACACCCTACGTCTATCTCCTCTCTGTATCATTGCAGTTCTCATTTAATAAAGTCATTCCAGACGCTTCATTAATTTAATTAAATATTTTCAGCGAAGATTCAACCTTGTCAGAAAAAATATTACAGGAGGAAAAATTAAAGAATTTCTGGCTGTTTGTTCCTAGAATAGTATGTGAAATTTGCCTTCTCCCCCTGCCCCTCAAATAAAAATTTATCACTTTTTGGGTCCTTATAATAGGGTTCCTTTAGATTGCAGTTGGGTTAGGTTTCAGTTTTCCGTAAAAATGTCACATGGTGCTTTTTAAGTTACCACAGCTGGCGGAGTCTTGTATGCAGGAATCCACGGTGTCGGCTCAACCCCTGATTTTAGTTTTTTGTGACACATTTCCACCAATGATAAGGATAATAAATGAACTTTCTTAAATCTAGTAAGATTTAAAAATAGCAATGTAAAATCAAATTAGGATGGTATTATGCTTGAATATTCAAATCGATAAACTTAATATTGACGTCTAGCATTGCCGCCTTGTTTTGTGACAAAAATTTATTTAGAGGGTCAATTTCCCCTCTAACAAAAGGGGCTCAAAAAAGGGCCGAATTTTTTCAGTCGGCCTGGAACTTGTATGAATCTTTGACTAAGGGGATCCTAATACAGAAAGGAACAAAAATATTGGTCGTTCTCCTCAAAATGCAGCCCAAAACAATGCCAGAAAATGACAAAAAAAAATATTTTTCCCAATCACTTCAAATGGGAGGGGCTATCTTAGAAACTTGGGAGAGGCTCATTAGACTGAAAATTAGAAGTTCTAGTGTCCTTT